>NW_021604643.1:5436600-5465181 GCF_004785775.1 Grammomys surdaster
TATATATGTGTGTGTGTGTGTGTGTGTGTGTGTGTGTGTGTGTATTCGAGTAAAATTTGAGGATTGTGATTGTGAACTTGAGTTCGTGAAGAATTCTCAAGTGAGTTTCAAAATATAGAAATCATATTAAAAGTGACAAATCTCACCAAGTCAGCATTTAAAACTTCTGTAACATAATGAAACTTTGTTATAAGTAAAATGTGAAGAATTGAGGGAGAATTAATCTGCATACTGTAAAACTTGAAAACGATTAAATGTAGCAAGAACTCTTTTATAAGAGACCAAGGGAAAAAATTGGAAAACCACAAAAGATAAAATGAGAAAAGGGCTCAGGTAGTCCTTTCACTGATGATATCCAAAGGACAATAGACACAAAAACTAGCAAAAATGCAAGTGATATAAAGACAGCAGTCACTAGTGCATCTGCATTGGCACAACCCCTACCAGTGGTAAGACTGCAGCTCCTTAGTAAACATTAGACTTTGAAACATGTAGAGGAATGTTGATCCAGCAGTATGGCTGCTCTCCAAAGTCATCACATCCAGAGACCTAGGTATGCGTGATCCAGCTAGAACATAAACATGCCCTTAGTTCACAATCTCAGTCCCAAACAATGATGCCTAATTGAAGGACAGAAAAAGTGACAGAGAAAGATTTGACAGAATGAATCAGAGATAGGATACACTGAACTCTCAGGAGAAAAACTGTTTAAGAGCAGCTCAGGGAAAGTTCAGTCAGTTTAGTCAGTCTGTTCTGTCAATCAGTTCTATCAGTGCAGTGAGTGCAGTGCAGTGCGTGTAGTGCAGTGAGTGCAATGCAGTGAGTGCAGTGCAGTGCAGTGAAGTGGGGTCGAGTTTGTCTGTGAGTTCACGAAGTTCAGTGCAGGTCAGCAGAGACAGTTGAAGCCAGAGAGTAAGAAGGGGCCAAAAGATTAGAACATATTGACAGACTTAGTTTGAGGCTAAGCAGAGAAATTCTGTCAGAAGCTGAGAGAAACCAGATGGAAACAGTCAGCTTGGAGAGGAGTCTGAGCCAGAATAGCTAAATTGAACCCACCAGCTAGAGTTCAGAAAGAAATAGAAAGGATGAGCTTCCTTCTACAAACGTACCTTTCTTACATTGTTTGGGATTAAAGGTGAGTACTAAGGGCACATCTGTATTCAAGCCAGAGGGATTAAAGGTTTTGTGTGGTATTTCCAAATTTCAGCTGAATCACTCAGACCTGGGTCTTTGGATGTGATCTCTTGCCAGAGCAGCCATGTCACTGGATTAAAATTCTACAAACAATTGTTTTGGCAGGCTCCAGCCCTCTGTGGGCAGTGTTATTCCTGAGTGTGTTGTCCTGGGGTCTATAAGAATGCAAGCTGAGCAAGCCATGGGGATCAAGCCAGTAAGCAGCACTCTTCCATGATCTCTGCTTCAATTCCTGCCTCTAGATTTCTTCCTTGATCTCCTATTCTGACTTCTGTTCATGAGAGACTATGATGTGTAAAACAAAATGAACTTTTATATCCCTATATACTTTTGGGCATGGTGTTTGTCAGAGCATCAGGAAGCAAACTAGGATACATTGCTATACATTTTTGTTTTCAGAGTCCTGAGAAATGGATTCATTTTATTTTTTAAAGCCAGTATTTTTATCATTGTTTTTTTATGAAGAGATAGAGTCTGAGGATTTGATACATTATTATTTTCTATTTTCTTTGATAATAGAAACATTTTTAAATGTCTATATTTTCAATTGTATGTACAAATTTTCAATTTATACCTATTTTCCTGGTGGCAGGGTGTTAAGTGAAAAACATTGTAAACAACTTAAAGATCCTACAAATGTCCCCAAAGTTGTGAGATCTTTTAGCTTCGAGTCTTTTAGTTTTGCTAGTAACTGTGATACTAATCTCCAGCCCATGAAGCACATATAGAACCTCACATATACCATGTACTTTACATATATGTGTGTATATATTATATAACATATTACATATATTCATTTCTCTTAACCCATGCAACAATACTGTGTTGTAATCACTTTTAGTATCATCATTTTTTAACTCTGATGTGAAAAAAGAATCTTAGAGAAGTTAAATTCAAAGTCATATTGGCAGCTAGGGTCAGATTGAGATTATTGCTGTGATCTGTGATGCTAAGAAAGTAGTGCAGTATTCTGTGATATTTGGCTTTGGTGCACTGATACTTTGTTATTATCATCACTTCTAAAGTTAATATAACATGTATTATTACAATGACTGAGAAACAGGATAAGTACATCAACCCAGTAAATACTTACTAAATACTTTCCAGATGTCAGTATAGGGCTGGATGTTTCTTGGGGGCACAGAGGATTCTAGATTAAAATCCTTTTATTTACCAAAGAAGTAAGAATGAATTGTGAAAAGCAATTAGACTTTAAATTATGCAATACTTGGAATCAATCCAGTGGGAATGTAGAGAGAGAAGATCATTGGTTACAGATTATAATGCAGAGAGGACGTCATGACGTCACTGAAGTAAACTTGAAGAGTAAAGACATTTGATCATGACTTAGAAACTCAAGGCTCCCCTGCTAAAATGCACAAATTATTTTTCCCCAAGGCAAATGGTATTTAAGGCACCAGATAACAAAAACTGAAGCACTAGGCCCACAAGATGACTGAATTCACAGTTTTATTTGCATATAGTGTCAAGCATTGTGTGGTGGGTTTAGACTAAGTGGTACAGGTAAATTTAAGAAGTAGTTAAGGATTTATCTGAAAACTCCAGAAACTAAACAATCTTCACATTGTCCTGAAAAAAAAAAAAAGCGTAAGTTGTGAACTTGACTTCACTCCCCTCTGGGATGACTCTGGACTCCTGGGAATGACGTATGCTTGTAGATCATTCTCATTTCTCAGTCCAGAGGAGCAGGCTTTCTTCCTTCTTGGTCTATTGTGCTTTTCTTTTTTTCTGTTTCAGGCCATTCAACTAATCTTGCGAATGCCAGTGAATGTTAAACTGACTTGGATTTTCTTTTTCATTGTCCTAGTAATTGAGGTTCAAAATATTTGTCAAGGCTTTTTTTTTTTGATTACCCCATTTCAAACACACTATTAAGTAACTTGGGAAGGAATTTTACATCTCATCAGCAGTTGGCCAAGAGTTCTAATTTTCACAACAGCAATGCAGGAAGGATAAACACTTGGGCGGTGAGGGAGTCAAGGAAGTTACACTAGACTCTGTAGAGTACACAGTAGCTGATCTGCCAGTCACGTGGTCACTCATTAGCGTACCAAAACAAATGGCAGGGACAATCATCAGAGACTGATCAATGTCTTCTATGTCTCCTCAGAATCTGTTGTGGAAGGACTTGTTGAATAACTGAAATAGAAAGAAAAAAATGATCAAGTTTTAAGTCATTGTTCCTTGCTCTTTTTAATAACTAATATGACTAATGTATATGGTTATAAAATTTAAAAATAAATCCATATGTTTTACTGTAATTAAATTGACAACATAGAAACATTGTTACTGGCAAACATTTTATTTGTACAGCTGTCTCTTATTTATCTGTAAGGCATGGACTCCAAGACCACCTCTGGTTACTCAATTAACTAATGCACAAGTATCTTATATAAATGGAGCAGTATTGGCATATAATTTACATCTTCTGTGTACTTCAGTCATCCCTGGATTGCTTATACTATGCAGTATAAGGGGCATGCTATGGGCATAATGGTTATGCCTCACTAGATATGAAGAGGGAGGGTCTAGAAACGGGGAGGCCTCTCTCGGGGTGTCCCACTCCTCGCTTCACTCATGAACATCAGAAGAGTGCTCATGAACATTTTTGGACGTTCTGGAATGTTTACTTACAATCCTTGATTGTCTGGATCCACGGATGGGGAGCTTGTTACAAAGAGGGCTTATTTCATATATTTCTGAGTCCAGACTAAAGATTACATATTACCACTTGCATTTCCCATCACAAACATTGCTGCCTTCTCCTCTCTGTAAATGAAAAGTCGGAAAACTCATTCCTAAACGCTAACAGTTTTTAGGTGCTGAATTATGTTCCCCGAGTCTCCACCTTCTCTTTTGGATCCTAGCTTCTGACGGCTGCACATTTCTCTTCTCCCACACATTCCACTTCAGACACACTGAAGAATCATAATCAAACATCCCCTCTCTCCCTACACTGGAAATGTTGATGGTTTATCCAGATTAACAGTATCCATACTAATCTACAGATCATAAGAGAAATGATGCAGGTATTTTTATGTATTTTCTACAATGTCATTTTTATTAAAAATATGTGATTACGCTTGAAAAAAACCTGAAAGAATTATGAATTACATTTCAAAAATAAAGATGAGCATAAGCATGCGGCTTGTCAGCAATTTCATAAACCTAAACTGAATTAACTAAATTAAGGTTTCTTCAGGAAAGCACCCAAAAAGGAAAGGAAAAGAAACCTGAATGTTCTTTCATTTCTCATTCAAAGGGGTTTCAGCTGAGCATATGACTGAGGCACGTACGTCACTTCACTCTGGATTTCTTCCCACTGATGCTTTGAATATATCAGTGACTTCACTGCGTATAGCTGATTTTGTTCAGAAAGTATCTTCCTCTGTGCTACCCTCTAATACAGCGCAAGTGATATTAGAATCAATAGGAAAACTGATTGTTTCATGAATCAGTTATTAGGACATTTTTAGGACTCACTTTGGGTGTGGTGGCTTACACCTGTGACCCTGGCACTCAGTAGGCAAAATAGAGAAGAATCAAGACTTTCAGGCTACTCTGGCCTTCACAGTGACACAGCCTCACAAATAACAAAAAAAAAAAAGAAAGAAAGAAAGAAAGAAAAGAAAGAAAAGAAGAAAGAAAGAAAAAGGAAAACAGAAAAGAACACAGAAAATTAATCAACAAAAAAACTAGTTATATATTTATAAGCAAAAAGGATTTTCGAAATATATTCCTTATAGAATATATAATGATTTACAGACAAGTTACAGAGGCAAAAAAAATAAATAAATCACGTATTAAAACAAAACTGAAATGAAAAAAGTAGAGAGTTTATACCATCATTGCAGAAAGGACAAGAACTTCTCAGAACTGAGGTGTGAGTCCCAAAGGAGAGTGCTGGCAGGTTTAACTCCCTGATGCCAAAAGCTTCCACTTGCTATCAAAAATCAAAGCAAACCAATCAAGCTCATACCCAGCCAGGTATTCTTCGCAAGAGAAATGTAAGAGTAAGCTTAGGTGTCAATCATATAAACAACGGCAATCTATCCAGCTAATGGAATATTGTAGACATGATAGTACTATTTGTAATAAAAATCATGGATGCTTTAATTTAAGAGATAGTATTGGATAAAAACCTGGATATGACAAATTTGAATGCTAACACAAAATCCTGCTTGAAAATATTTAATTTAATAAATTTAAAATTTCTTGTTATGTGGTAGAAGCTCTTTTAGCATTTGTATCTTTTCCAGCTTCTGGTTAAGAAGTTTTCTGTCAAGAGGATCTTTCTGTTGTTTAGATCTCTCTCTCTCTCTCTCTCTCTCTCTCTCTCTCTCTCTCTGTGTGTGTGTGTGTGTGTGTGTGTGTGTGTGTGTGTTTGTGTTTTCTTTATGCAATCTCTCACATTTTAAAGCTCAAATTTGAAACACCTCAAAGTTTCTGAATCAAGTATTCAGATCAATGAGTCAATGGCAGCTGGTTTAAACTACAGAAAAACACAAAGACCTGTCTTCAGAATTCTACTTACAGCTCTAAAGGAAACTTGCTTTCACTTACTTGTTGTTACACACTTTTTAACATTTTAACTTTCTAAATATTTTAATTCCTTAATTGCTTTGCCGCCTCTCAGGTGTTCATCAATCCTGCCTTTCACCATGTGGTTCTAAACATACTGCTAAGCTGTGTACACACTGAACCATAAGTACCACCTCCCAGTCCTCTTTGAAACCCCATTCTGGGCCAGGGTCACAGAATGTGTCATGAGATGGTTTGGCACATCTAAACACAGAGAGGAGACTCCTCATGTGAAGTGAGCCTCGAAACAAATGCACAGCGGGGAGAAAGGACAGCCAGAGGATAAGAGGAACACAGGCTGGAAGCAGCACAAGCAGTCTAATTTCTTCTTATTGTTGTATTCAATCATTTCTCATTCTCAAAGAGAAATTTGTTATTTTGTCTAATTAAGCCTTATTATAGCCAGCCTCATTTGTAATCATATGTTTCTTGGGTGAGCATTCTCTCTCTCTCTCTCTCTCTCTCTCTCTCTCTCTCTCTCTCTCTCTTCCTCTTCTCCTCCTCCTCTTCCTCCTCCTCCTCCTCCTCTTCCTCCTCCTCCTCCTCTTCTTCTCCCCACTCTGTGTAATTATAACTTTATAATACAGGATTAGACCCATTTATTTTCCCTTGTCTTGTTTTTCATATACACACATATTAACATGCATATATGCATTTATCTAAAATATTTCACTTTGGAAGAGAGATGTTTTCCATGTGCATTTTTTTTGTTTTTAGCCACAACAGATCACACTCAAATCACAATTTCCTAAATTTTCACTTTGTCTCTAGTATTTTGCAACTCATCATTTGGTTCTACTATATGTTTTATTGCATTAGGCATAAACTACAAGATCAAACTGGTTTTTCTTTTTCCAACTTGCTTCAGATTAATTTACTGAATATTTCTACCTTTTTTTTTAAATATTGACTTTCATGATATGACATAAGTGGTAAAAAAAAATCCAGATAATTTGATTTATTTTACACTTGAAGTTGGAGAACTATTTCTCATTTGCTCATTTTATCATTTTATCATTTTATTATATCCATTTTTCAAAAATTATATTTTGATCACATTCTTCCCCCCCAATTATTTTCCAAACCTCTTCCCTATCTCCTTACCCATCAAATTGATGTTCCCGCTCTCTCTCTCTCTCTCTCTTTCTCGCTCTCTCTCTCTCTCTCTCTCTCTCTGTCTCTCTCTCCCAAAAAAAAGAACAAATTAAAACAACTCAATAAGGTATTTTTTTAAGGCAAAACAAAAAGCACACACACAAAAAACAAAAAATCCTGCTACTCCTGGGTGTAGGGCCTATTCTGGAGTGTAGTTGCTATACCCAGTGGTAGTCCATTGGAGAAAACTAATTTTCCTTTTCTAGCAGTTTTCAATTGGAAATAACTTCTTGGCTAGGGGTGAGATTCTGCATATATTTCCCCTTCTCTATGCTGGGATTATGTCTGGTTTGAATTTACGCAGGTCTTGTGTGTATTGTCACAGTCTCTATTAGTTCACACATTTGTCAATCCTATTCTACTTGGATGGTGCTGTTTCCTTGGAGTCCATCAGCTTTGGCTCTTACTTTTTATTGCCTCCTCTTCTGCATAGATCCCGAGCTTTGAAGGTAGGGTTTGATAAAAGCATCACATTTATAACTGAGTATTCCAAAGTCTGTCCATGTCTTCTCATTTTTCAATTATGGGTCTCTATTAATTACCATTTACTGCAAGTTTCTCTAATGAGGGTTGAAAAAGTATTGATCTAATGGTATAGCAATGTTATTAGAAGTCATTTTATGCTATGTTCATTTAGCAGAATAATAGTATGTTTGTCAGGGGTGCTCATGACATATCTAGTATCAAATTCTTGGCCACATTGCAGTGATGTGTATGGGTTGCATTTAGTCTTAAATCTAATCAAAAAGTTCTTTAATTCTGTAACATCTGTGCCACTATTGCACCTATGTCTTACAGACAAGTAGCTGTTGTAAATCACAGGGTTCATAGCTGAGAATCATTGATGATTCCTTTCTCCTCTGGTAGTGTGCATAGTACCTTCTATAACATGAATGTTAGTCAATAGAGGTGAAGCTTTTAGTTGGGCACCAGGTCATTTCTCTATATATGTTAACGTAAGTAAGTGATGTCTTCAGCAATGGGGCCTTACTGTCAAGTTATAGAAGGTAACCAATATCCTTGGCAATAAGCTGTGATTGTTGGAGGTGAGGTCTGAAATGCAATGTCTCCTGAAGATACAACATTCTGGGCACTCGAGGTTTAACTTGATGGGATAAGATGTCTAATTGGGACATTGTCTCCCCGCATTACATGGTGACTCCAATTAAGCCTAAATTCCACATATATGTATATCTTAGGAAGTCTGTACAGTAGTAGGTTTTCATGTGGACTTTTGAAAAAAACTTTAGTGTTAGTTGTCCCTCTCCATAATCCTTCCTTTACCCTATTTTCCCATTCCCCTCCCCTTTCAATCTTCCAATTCTAATTTCTGTTTTATCTATGTATAACATATTTTATTTCCTCTTCATTGGAAGAGTCCCTCCTCCCACCCTGGCCCCTTACTAGTTACTTAAAATTCATAGTTATTCTAATTAAAACACTTACACATAAAGTTTAAAAGTTATCATCAACATTAAAAATATTCAATATTTGTCCTTTTTGACATTGGGTTGTTAAGTCACTAAGGATGATTGTTTCTAGCTCCATCCATTTAACTGTAAATGTCACAATTTCATTTTTCTTAACAGTTTTATAGTAATCCACTGTATAAATGCTCCACATTTTCCTTATCAATTCATCAGTTAATCAGAGTTATTATTGAGTAGTGTTTATTAATTCTTGTTATTTTTGTTGTGTTTTCTTGTCTAATTGTTTTGGGATTATTTAATCTTTGTGTAAATTTTGGTGTGGTTAACCTCTTGAAACTGAAGTTTTCCTTCTAGCACCTTCTGAAGAGCTGGATTGACGGACAGAAATTGTTTTGGTTTATTTTTTTCATGAAATGTTTTTCTTTATGTATTGTGATTGATAGTTTTGCTGAGTATAGTAGTCTGGCATCTGTGGTCTCTAAGAGTTTGTAGACATCCATCCAGGCCCTTCCAGGTTTCAGAGTCTTCACTGAAAAATCAAATTTTATTTTGTTATAAATGGGCTTGCATTTACATGTCACTTGGTCTTTTCCTCTTGAAGCTTTTAATATCCTTTTTTAATTCGGAGCATTTAGTATTTTGACTATTATGTGTCCTGAGGAGTTTCCCTTCTGGCCCTTTGTGTTTGATATTCTGTATGTCCCTTACACCTTGATAGGCATCTTTTCCTTTAGACAGGAAATTTTTCTTCTGTGATGTTGTTAAAAAATATTTTCCATGCCATTTACCAGGTTTCTTCTCTTTCTACTATCTCCATTATTTCTAAGTCTGGTCTTTTTATAGTTTCCCAGATTTCCTGGATATTTGGAACCTGAAGTTTTTTAGGTTTAATGTTTTCTTTGACTAAACTATTTCTTCTAGTTTATCTTCAAGACCCAAAATTCTCTCTTCCACTTTATTTACTCTGTCAGTGAGGCTTGCCTCTGAGCTTTTTGTTTGAATTCCTGAATTTTTCATTTTTAAGTTTAGCTTTTCTTTAGTGAATCTATTTCTTTATTAATATATTTAATTGTTTTCATTATTTGACTCAACAGTTTCTGTTTTCACAGACATCATTAGGCATTTTCCATATCCTCTTTAAAATCCTTGAACACATCTATAATTGGTATTTTAAAGTCCATGTCATGTGCTTTAGCCAAATTGATTTTCTGAGAGCCTATGATAATAGGGTTGCTGGTTTCTTGAGAAGTTAGATTATCTTTTTTAGCCACCTTTATGGTTTTTTTTCCTAGGCTAAAGGTACCTGAGGCTTGGTTTTTCTTTGATGTAGATATTTGGTATTGCCTTTATTGGTGGGTACTACGTATTTTGATTGCTGTTCTACATTTGGTGGGAAGTCACAAAGCAATGGTGGTAGGCCTAAAGTCATGGCTGAAAGAAACAAGGTTTCTTTCTCTTTTTTTATGGAAGTAGCATTTTCTTTATTATTTTTTAAATTGGTTATTATATTTGTTTACATTTCAAATGTCCCCCTTTCCAGTTTCCCCTCTGCAAGCCCCCTATCCCATCCCCTGCCCCCTGCCTCTGTGAGGGTGCTCCCCTCACCCACCCACCCACTCCTGCCTGACTGCCCTAGCATTCCCCTATGCTGGGGCATATGTTGGGTCCTATGCCTCCACAGGACCAAGGAGCCCCCTCTCCCATTGATGCCAGATAAGGCCATCCTCTGCTACATATGCAGCTGGAGCCATGGGGCTCCTCCATTTGTATTCTTTGGTTGGTGGGAATTCTTTGAATTCTTTGGTTGGTCCCTGGGAGCTCTGGGGGGTCTGGTTAGTTGATATTGTTGTTCTTCCTATGGGAATATCAATACTGTTCCTTTTTTAAAAAGTGTATTTAGAACTTTGTGCCATACTTTGGAATCAGTGTTAAGCATTTGTTTTCCTTATCTAAAACCCAATTTGCATGCATGACCATATGCAGAGATTTTAGTCCTTTGAATTTCTTGGACATTTGAAAATGTATGAAACCCCTGCAAGGGGCATATTAGCATATACCCAAAAAGTTCGACTCAAATACTATTTAACTGCTCTATTTTCCATTATGGATCTGTCAGCAGGAACATGTTGCCCTATAGTACATGACAAGGGAAAACGCCAGTAACATTGTTTTTCATAGACAGAAAAAATACCAAAGAAGCAATTTCTTAGCTAAAATGTCACCTGTTAGATGTATAGGGCTCACTGTATTTTGTTGCCCTGGTAACGGCTGGTGTAAAATGACTCCTTTGCACTGCTCCATCAGAGTGATTGCATCCTGTTTTTTCCATCATTTTACAAGAGGCTGTTTTCATTCTCCCTTCCTGACCATATTAAGTGTAAAGAGATTGAATTACTGTGCTGTGCCCTCTCCATTCGATGTGGATTTAAGAGTTGATATTGATGTACTGAGAACCCTGTGCTTCTTCAAGAAAAAAAAGCTACAAATTATAATGAATTTGACTTTTATGTATCGACCATTCAAGAGTTGAAGTAGGGTTTCAGCACCCAAGGGATAGACAGGGCCCGATCAGCATTTTTCATTCGAACGAATCCAATTGATAAAGCAATATACTTGGTGTCACTTCGCTTGATCTTCAAGTTTAACAATAGTCATGCTAAAAGTAGATACATTACTCTATAAATTTTGCTCATAAAAAAAAAATGTGCTAGCCATAGCTTTCTACAGCTGCATTTCTTCCAACTTTTAACTGAGCAGGGCAGAAAGGAAGCTCATTCCAAAATCATGCTGAGGCTATGCAAGAGCACATGTAGGCAGGAAGTACTCAGGTGCCACTTTGCTTCCCTGCTCACAGCCAGCCATTACAGGGCCTTTCCTCTGGAACTGGTTCATGCTCTCTTCTTAGTGGAAAATTAGTCTCCCAAGTGGCACACTGCTTTGTAATTACCAAATTGTTTCACTATGTTATACTGAACAACTTAATGCCCACAAACCCCATTTGTTTGAAATGTTCATTTGTCCCAAGGAGTGCCTTTTTTTTTTTTTTTTTTTTTGGTTTTCCAGACAGAGTTTCTCAGTATAGCCCTGACTGTCCTAGTACTTACTCTGTAGACCAGGCTAGCCTCGAAGTCAAACTCAGGGATCTACTAGTCTCTTCTTTCCAAGCACTGTCATTAAAGGCATGCACCACTGTGCCTAGTGGGAGTGTTTTTTTGTTTTTTTTGTTTTTTGTTTTTTTTTGTTTTTTGTTTTTTTTTGTTTTTTGTTTTTTTAATGAGATTGGGGTAATTTAAATGTTGACCATTGCTACAGAATACTTGTCATCCTGTGACATTTTTTAAAAAGCTTGGAATCACATAAAAAAATAAGTGAGAGTTTGTAGAAGAAATAAAGATAGGAGAAGATATGTTAGAGGATTTGAGAATCTCTCCCTTCCTCTGGCTGGGTTGATGGCAGCAGGTAATCCACTTTGCTTCATAAGCATTTGTCATAGGAAGACTCTCCAGTTAATCGCTTTCCCTGAGCATCAGCTTCCTCTCAGAATTTTGTAAAGTGTATTGTGAAAGTCCTACTGCTTGGTCACAGAATGGAGAGGCATAAAATTCTGCCCACATGGCCAATTTGGTTAATTGTGTATTTAGACATTTTTAAATGACTTCAACCATGATGATCAATGATCATTGCCCTTTATCAGTGAAACACTGCAAACATTTAAAGAGCTAACTAATGACCTTTTTATTGTTTGATGATTCTTAATATGTATACAACAGGAAACTGATATTGATTTACTCTGTCACTCTTCTCTGCAAAGCTAGCTATCAAAGGCTCTATGTCCTCTCTCCTTCCCTCCCTCCCTCTCTCCCTCCCTCCCTCCCTTCCCTTCTTCCCTCCCTCCTTCCCCTCCCTCCCTCCCGCCCTCCTTCCCTCTTCCCTCTTCCCTCTCTCTCTCTCTCTCTCTCCTCCTTTCTGTCTCTCCCTCCTCTTTCCCCATAGTCTTACACTTTCCATTTTCTTCTCTGTTTTCTCTTTTCAAATTCTCTATATTCCCCAAACTCAATGATATAAAGTATCTATATCCCCCACATCCCTTCTACTAAAGTATCAACTTGTAAACATGTAATTCTTATAGAAGTCTTCTTACTCCTGTATGTACATGGTCTCTGTTCTTGTGACTCTAACATGTGCCAGCTCCCTTAAGCAGCACTGTGACGCCTAGAGCAGTAGCAACAGGAACCACTGAAAACTAGCGACCACTGACAATTAGCAGCCTACCTCAGACCTATATTATCAGATCATGTGGAAACGGCCCTGTGATCTGCTTGACCAGTACCCCACTTGAACCTCGGTTGGCTAACAATATGCATATGACATCCACTGCCAGGAGGAAATCCAGTTGATTTCAAGTGACAGTGCTCTCGTAAGTGCTGGGGTCACATGAGTGCTCTCTCCAAAAAGTGTATTTGTTCTTATGCCTCTTAAAGAGTTTAGGGAACAAATTTCTTGAAGTAGCTTTGAAAGAGAGCAGCCAAGCAATGAGCTTGAGTGAGTGGAAGTCACATCCTGTTGGGTCACAGTCCAGAAAGTGGAGTCTAGTGCCCTGCTTGCCCCTAACTTCATGTTCTGTGATAGCATGTGAAGAAGGCCAGTTTCACCGTTTTTTAATGGCAATAAATCTACTCGAGTCACAGGAGTATCAAAAGAAATCATACAGAAGCTAAGGACAGGTCATTCCCTGATTTTCTACATTATGAAAATGGGCAAATACAAGAAGATGCTAAGAATTGCATCATCCTTCTTTTTAATAGGAGCTTTGAGCAGACATAGAAAACAATCACACACTGACATGGAATGTGGTATTGTGTTATATATATGTGCCTGAAGAAATCTGGGACCTTTTAGGAAAAAGATCTTTTTTTGCTTTCTCTCTATCTTTTCTCCTGTTTCTGCCCTGGCCTCCCTGCATAAATAGCCTGGTACATAATACCACCTGCTTGGAAGATGGGGAAAAAGAGGAGCTCTCATTTTGTGCTCAATCACAGATGCAGTCCCTCACCCATATTTTAAGAGAGATGAGAGAGAGCTGCCAGGTGTCAGTGCCTTGTAAATATATTTCCTTTGCAGGACGATTATAGGGCATGGAAGAACAGGTGACTATAGATAGTCCTTTCTGGAATATGTTGTTTTTCTCTGGGTTGGGGTAATTGAGTGAGAGGTGTGGGGGCAATTACTCCAGTAAGTTACAATGATTATACACATAAAGAGAAGATTAGCCCTCCCCAGCCTTCCTGTTCACACATCTTAGGGACTGGAATATTTATAGTGGTCCTGCACAATACAAACAATGCAAGCTATGCAGCCCATTCAAGGTTTTTCTTATAATCTCATTAAAGCATTTTAAACCAACAGATACAATTAACTTTATAAACTTATTTATCTGAAACATTGAGAAGTCAACTTGTAACTGACCTAAACCTCTTGTTATCTATCTCTCTTCCCAAGTAAACCTTGGGAATCTGGTGTATATCTTTCACTGACAGTCACATGTGGCTAATGGGACTCCTAATTTGCCAGAGAAGATTCAGAAAACAATCTTAATTTTAAACTGCAGGCTAGCAAGCCTGTCTGACAGGAAGTGAAACCCCCTTTAGACTGTGCTGGTGAAGTACCTTCTACTGTGGTGAGCCCTTCCCTTCCTGATGTCTGCCTGCACATAGACATATCCCCTGCAGCAGTGAGGGGTAGTCCCTGAAGCAAACATGTTTTCTCCTTCCACCTTTTAGAGACTTTAGCTTCCGTCCATCTTGGTGGGAGTTGGATTGGGGATGGGGGTTGGGGGATTTCCTCTGCTTCCTGAAGGGGGGTAGGGGTTAAGGAGGGTGGAGGGAACAGGTGGGGAGAACAGGGATTAGTGAATGCTTTGCATCCACACCAATGATTGCTCTTGTTCTTATCAAACAGAAAAAGCTGAAAGTCTCCGTTGTACAGGAGGCTTCAAGTCTCTTCTACTTCCCAGTTCTGTGATCCCCTTAAGGCAGGTAGGCAAGAATAGGAAGGAGACGAAGGCCTGCAAAATCTTCAGCCCACATGCCCACCTCATGCCTGGTCTTTGGAGGAGTAGAAATCCCTGCCTCAGTGGTATCTGAACCCTTTGGCCTTCATATGCAGGAGAAGCACTCATGTTTCAAAAGAGAAATGGATTTCTTCAGGTAAGCACACTAAAATTAAAAAATGATTAAAAGCAAGTACCTGAGAACCACCCCAAGCATTATGATCTCTTAAAATTAGCATGTATTAATTTTGCACGAAAATACCTGTTCTCTGGCCTAGACGATGTTCAGCCTTAGAAATACATTACTTTTGTCAGCAGTTTCTTCTTGAGGTCAGGTATTTTATCTGCTTGGGTAGACTTTTTACATCACCACTCCATCCGAGACCTCTTCATCCCAAGCCTATGTCCAGTGACCTCCTCCTTAAACCTCCCTGGCCTTCAGTTCCACCTGGTCCTCAGTCCTGATCTCTTGTCTTCATATGCATATGCAGCTCTCCTCAACAGGGGAGGGCTAACTTAGCCTAGCTGATTTGATGTAACTGGATAAAATTATTGTGTGCTGTGATTGTAAATACTCCTTCTCTCATTCCTAGACTGGAAAGGCTGGAGAGCCATTACATTGTAATTGGGTAATTTCTTTTCTAGATATCCAGAGGCATCAAAGGCTGTGTGATGCAGGATGTCTGGTGCCAGCTGGTGTTAAAATGTTGTCAATTCTGAGAGGACCCAGGACCTAATTCATGGACGGAATCTTTTAGGATTTAAAGCACTTTTACTTAGCTTGTTTTGAAACTGGAGCTCTGAATCCATTATTCAAATCTATTTGAAGAAGAAAATATTTGGTCTGCAAGGTCTCTTTTGTTTCATTGTCATTCTTTCTTTCTTTTTGCTTTTTATTTCTCCTCCTGGTTTATGCACACTGCACTTTTGGAAATATCAGCAAATTGCAAAGCCATGTGTTTATGTAGCAAATGGCTTTGTTCTAGTTCATTTGCAGCTTACAAAATGTGTTTGGATGGAGATGTACATAAAGACACACACACACATCAACACACACCTTACAGCTCAAAGAAAAGAGGTCAGTTCCTGGAGTTCATAAATTCTACCAATTAATTGGGCAGTGTGCGGCGGCTGTCATTGTACAGAAGACCAATAAAAGAAAATGAAGCCAGGAGATTCATTTCAGAATAAAAGTAGGGATGTAAAAATGTAAGGGAGGCAATCTTTTGCCCCAAGCATTCTGTGCCAATCCAAAACAGAAGGAAAGGAATAAAAGCACTGTTGCAGGGAGGAGAGGGAGGTAGACAGAGGTGGGCAATGGCAGTGGGTGCTGTTCTCGCCACTACAGAATCTGCGCAGCAAATTGCTGTGCTTTAAGGAGAAGTAGCAATCAGCACCGATTGAAATATCCCTGAATGCAGCTATAATGATGTTCCTCTTCTCCCTCTTGTGTCTGGCACGATAAGCCATCATCAGAAATGTGCACCATCATGCAGGGTACATTTTCTAAAGACAAGATGTACACCCCTGCATATGATTCCAAGCCTGAGAGCAATCTGTGTGCCTGAGGTACAGACACGGGGCCAGTTTCACCAGCATGTAACCTGTCTAATCACACGGAGGCCTCCTAGTACAAAGACCACATGCTTCATTAAATGCCACAGTGTTGTCAACTTGAAATTAAAACTCCTCATAATGATGAATGAGGAGCTATGGGTTTCATCTTGTTGTAGACCTTGTTAATATCAGAGGCATAAAATACGGCTATTTAAAATGTCTGCAACTGAAAGATTCATGCACAGCTTTCCTGACCAGGTAACCAGGAACACAGAGAGTAAAAGAGTAAGTAGAGCGTTCTCACATGTCATGAGGGGAACTCACCTCTTGTCACTTGCTGGTTACTGAATTGCAGCAATTGCCAAAAAAGCTGCCTGCTGCCCTGAACCCCAGCTCTACATCCATAGTCTACCAAGGCAGTTCTGGGTGTTTCTATTAATTAGCTTGAGTTACAGAGCACCCAAGTCAAGTCACATCAAAAGTTATTTCACTTGAAAAGACATAACACAATCTGGTAGAAAGTAGAACCATACAAAAGTATCTCATGTGTATACTGCTGTGAGCTTGTTGGGGGAGGGAGAACAGGATAAAAGAGGACACCAAACACAATAGTGCATCAAGTCATACATAGTTGTGTTTCTCTGGGTTTTTCTCTATGGCAATAAGCATAGTACAGACCTGATGAACTCGTCTTGCCACTTCTTTGCATGTTCTCAGGGCAATGTTTTTGGGTGGGAGTATGTCTTGAGTAATTCTCTTATGCCATGGGGAGATGGATCCAGCTCTGAGAGCTGCTTGAAAGAACTAGCACGCAAACACTTTAAAAAGAGATATTAAGGGTAGTAGTATCAAAATTTAAAATGCATAGACTGCCATCAGAAGGGTCTTTTTTGTGGTTGTGGGTATGGCTAAGTTGAGGTCTCTTCTCAAAATTATTGGAAACAAGTGACTTTGGGGAGAGAAAACACTGGCAGGATCAAATGACCCTGGACTTCCAGTAAACCTCTACTTCTGAGACTTGTCCATGTTTCTATCATGTGTAATTATAGTCGAAGGAAAAGATATGAAAGACTGTTGGCCTTTCTAAAGAGAGTCGCATACATGCACACAGAATAGGCTCCATTGCCCATGTCTGCTGACTCAGTCATTGTCTACTCAGTCAGGTTTCATAAAATCAAGGATCCAGAATACTATTATGATCCATTGAAAGGAAGAGGCACTGGAAGTCTCTGGATTCCAGGAATGGTTCCATCATCCCGGGATCATAGTAGGATCAAAACCACTCTGCTCAGTAGAACCAGCAAACAACTACATGGGAAGAAGTTGACAGGGCCCAGCGCCCCAAGGTGTAGGTCAATGATGTAGCACTCTTATTGGTGCCACATAAGGAATTGGATTTTATTCATAGTTAAGAGCCACTTAACAGCATTTAGACCAACAATGGAACATATACACAGAAGTGGTCCAGTAAGAATACAACAGAGGTGAAAAATTCCCATTACCATATGATGTCATATCATCATAATGTCAAAGACAACCACTACTCATGTGTTTGCAGTGAGGCTCCAGTCAGCACACCCATTGGA
Organism: Grammomys surdaster; assembly: GCF_004785775.1. Lineage (NCBI taxonomy): Eukaryota > Metazoa > Chordata > Mammalia > Rodentia > Muridae > Grammomys > Grammomys surdaster. Next base: position 5,454,174 of record NW_021604643.1, read on the forward strand.
TTGCAAATTGTTTTTACAGTATATGGCATGAAGTTCCTCAATAATGATGAGATATAACTATATCATCTGCATATGTACTGTACCATACTCCCATTACTTTAGAATATATTCCTACATATAGAAGAATGCTTGTTATGAAATAGTATTCTAAATTGCAATAGCAACAGCCCATCCAGGCTGTTGGCTGTGTCTGCTGATAAATCAGAAAGCCACATAATGTGATGGACCTATACCAAAAAAGTATCTGTAAGATAACTGTAATGTTCACAATATGATGAAATTGCCCTTCTCAGAATCTGCTCCCCTTTTAAACTTGGCATAACTGTGTGTGTTGATGTAGTAGGGCTACTAATACAGTGTTTCATAACATTTTTTGTCAGTATCCCATGTAAACAAACACATGCTACTCAGAAGAAAGCCTGCACACAGCAAACATTTAATTCACAAATATGCTTGACATGCTCTGGTTATTTCTTTCCCATATCAGAGTTTTAGATGTCTTTCATAATAAAATCAAAGGAGAGATCACGTGGTAAATCTCTTTCTAGTTAAGGCAAGAGAAAAATCTCCTTTTTCCTCTTTAGGTTCAAGAGGGTTGATGATCCCTACTGTCTCTGGAAACTGGCTATCTCATGAAGACTTAGAGATGCACACATCTAAGCTAGTGAAGCACTAAGATGACATAAAACCGAACAGTCCATGGATTGTGGGTGGGTTAAGAAGACTTAGCAAGGCAGCTAAGTTATTCCTCTGTTCTTGTATTCGAGTCTCTGTATATGGTTAAAATGTGGTTAAAAATACTAATTTCAAGGTCATAGAGATCCTATACATGCTTAAATGCTTCTTCTTCCTTCTGTCTTACCAACAAGCCCCTTCCCAGGTTTCCAAAGCCACAAACCCAGAGAAACAAACTTAGTTCTTTCCAGAATGAAACAGCATTGTGAGGAAGAAATGACATTTTAAGCTCATGTGGACCCCAGGAGTGTTGCTTTCTTCTTATTACCAAGGATACCTCTAGACTTACAAGTAGCAAGATGGGAGGTAAATATCCTTACCATGTAGCAGGGGGAACAGTAAATGCTCTCTTTTTAGCATGTCATGTCTGTGGAAAAGCCCTTAATCTACTTGAAGGCAGCCTCACTTCCAGAGTGCTACTTCACATTTAAAGGTGTATTGGCTCCATGACTTTCTGAAGAAATTTAAGATGTGAGGCTCCTTTAATTATTTTTTTAAGAATTTAAAGTTTAAACACTACCAACCTTTTTTATCATTCAAAATTAAGTGTAGAGGCAATGTGAAGAAGCATGAAATGAGGCCCTGACAGAAAACTAGAACAGAGGGTCTGACCGGCCCACCATGGGCCTTTGGCCAAATAATTAAATTTCCCCAACCCTTCGTTTTATCTTCATTGGAAGATGATAAAACTCTGACTTGTGGTGACTAGCAATAAGATGCAGTGCACAATACAAGATGTTCTTGGCCGATAGTTAACCGGCTAGAGCAAATGTACACCCAGAGCAGGTCTTCCTGTCTCTCTCCCAGCTACTGTAACTTAGTTTTCATCTTCCTTGTCTCCACCACAGCTACATGCCCATTCCAGTCATTCTCCCACAGAGTAGTTGATACAGTTACCATTTTCAAAGACTAGCCACGTAAAACAGAATCAGCACAGTAAGTATGTGCAATAGATTAGCCTGTCATCCTTTAACTAAGGTGTTTCTATTAGGAAAGGGAAAGGGAGGTCATGTGTTTCATTTATGCTAAGTGCTAATGCAGGGGCACTGGCAGCAGGAGAGGGGGACCTGGGAACCTGTGGGTTTTCTAAAAGGGAAAGTTGGCATAGAGGAATCAAGATAGAGCCTGGGACGCAAATAACCTGACAGCAAGCACTGCGGCTGCTCTGGAGCTTATTGGCTTATTTATAATTCAAAGCTGGTCTGAAAGGCAATAAGAAAATGACTTAATGGCACCTCCTTGCCTTGTAGCAGGGCTGGCTTTTGCACCTGGAGAGTGCTCTGCAACGTCCCAGGCAGCCTGGAGCTGATCCATGCCAAGGGGATGTCCACAGAATGCTGGAGTGACTGACATGGCAGAAGGCTGGCATGACAGGCAGCCTACAAACCTGTGTTTGCTTCTGACCATCTTTTTTTTCTGTCTCACCAAGGACTCAGAATGCTGGGTACCTTTGAGAAACCCTAGGATGGCGAGTTATCCTGCTCCTGAGTTCTGGAGAGGGGATCCTTTTGAACTTTCCAACTGAGGTGACTAAAGGAGAGGACAAAGACCCTGAGGGAAAGAGAGTTAAGCAAGCAGTTAGGAAGGTCAAGGGGGAATAGGACAAAGGTCTCTGCAGCTGTATGGGGTGAGGTCACTACTGGAGATAAAAAGCAGTTCTGTACATTTTTAAGTGAAAACAGGGCCAGAAGGAAGAAGAGGGACACAGGGCCAAATAGCCCAAGGCCATTCACTTGGATGCAGGCCAGCCCCCCCACCCCCGCTGAGATTTTCCTTCCCAGCTTGCTGGTAAACTGGGTGTTTATAGCAGCAGTGGCAAGAAGATGGCAAGATGAAGTTCAATGAAGCACTGGCCTGGCTGTAGTCCCTTGGCACCTCCCAGACTTTTTTCTTCCAGTCCTTGGGTGGTTGGGGGGCAGGGAAGGGGGGTGCGGTGTTTATAATCATCATAGCGACCTTCACTTTCATCGCATTCAAAGTAGAACCATGTTAAAATCTGGAAGGATTAATGAAGCAATATAAAATGAGGTCACCCGCTCATTAAACAAAGGGCTAAGCTGCCTTAATACCAACTTTGACATGCACCTGTTTAGCCAATTTCCATCTGTGTCTGTGGGAGCCAGTGCTGCGCAGTAGTTAGACTCTGAGAACAAACTTGTGTCATGAGATCTTTTTACCCTGAGCTGACCCCAACAGCCAAACAGGGTACACCATCTGCAGTCAGAAGCTAGTTGAGACATGTATGGCTACGGCACATTGGGCAGACGGCAGCCTCTGCTGATCCTAAATTGGCAAGCAAAACAAGGCCAATTTCAACCTCTATTCTAACTCACTGACCTAGATTTTTTTTCTGTGTTCATTAAATGTCATGTTCTGCAGATCAAATGGTGAATCCTGTGTCCTTGAGTGAATCTAGAGCAAAATTGTGGAGCAACTGAAATTTATTTTACATTTCCACTGATCCTCAGCCAGCTCCTGTCTCCTCAACCATCCCTCAGTCTCATCAGATTAAACGGAATCCAGTAATGGCACAGAGCTATGGCAACGAAATCACCACTTTTAAAAGAGACTTTTCAATGAGTAAATCTTTAAAAATGGAATGAATAGACTCTACTAATTGGGCCAAAGTACATAATTTATCTAGCTTGGCTTGCTTCTCACTGACCAGCGACCAGTCATGTTGTGGCCATATGCCCCAAGCATTGAACAGTCTGTCACTGGATCAGGGAAGCCAACTAAATAGCCCCTGGTACTTCGTTTTATTTGTTGTTATTCGATTAAAGACTTGGAAACATACTTGTGGTGCTGGTCTAGCTTTGTGAATGGGAAGAAATCTGATAGATTGAAGTTTATTGTTCTATGAAGGAATGCTGGTGGGATGCCTCAGACTAGAGGCTTAGGATACGTTTTCATCTTACCCAATGACCATGAGCAGGTCAAAGAAAACTTACAGTGTACTCATGTGGTTCACTTTTCAGTCCTTAATCAGTGTCAGATCCAAAAGAAACTTGAGACAATTGGTCTAGCTGTGGTGCCCATTAGCATACCAAATCGAACATAGGCCTCCAGGCTCATTCAGTACCTGTGACTCTTCTCAGTTCTTCTCACCATGCTCCTAAGCTAAACTTCAGCTCAGAGGGCTTCCCTTCCTGAAGCTTCTCATTCCTATAAAACCCTGCCCTTTTGGACATGCACTTTCTCAGTCCCTTGTCATTTGCTACTCCGTTTTGCCCCCCCTCTCTCCCTCCCTCTCTCCCTCCCTCCCTCTCTCTCTCTCTCTCTCTCTCTCTCTCTCTCATCTTCCCTTGATCCTCTCCTCTGTGCTTTCTCTCTCTTTTCTTCCTCTTAGCCATCTTTCCTCTTTGATCTCTCTTCTCTTCTACTCTCCCCGCAACTCCCCCTCCTCTCGTGGCCCAGTACAACCTACCTGCCATCTTTAGTTTACTACTTTCTCTCCCAGCTTTGGGCTCTTCCAGATGCTCTCTCTCTCATATCTACAATAAAAATTTTCCCCATAACTATACTTTAGAGCAGTCAGGTCCTCACTTTATACACATTGGTTTTTTTTATTCTGGTTCAGTTCATATGTTTGATTTATGAATTTTATCTTCTGGGTTTTTTTTTCTTTACTATTTTTTGTTTCCCCATCTTTTTGGTTGTTTAGAGGACACGCTGAGCTAAAAAATATGGCAAGATCAGTTATTAGCTATTAGGAAAATATACACAAAGAGACAGCAAAAATTAAACTAAGATGTTAAAATTAAAAAAATGAGGAAAGGCAGGTAGAAAGTAGGCTTCATATATCTTGTAACATTCTGATGTTTGTGCATTGGAGACTAAAAGTGGCTAAGGATAACTGGGTTTCCCACCATGTTATAAAAGTTTGCAGAGCACAAAGAAAACCTCTGAAGACTGATACAAACAAATGAACTGCAAAAATTTAATAAAGAAGGAAGGAATTACCCTTGGTGATTCTAAGCTCCGTGTTTTACTGCAAGACCTGAGACTTGAGGAAACAATCTATCAATTTTCATCCTTCTGCCACAAAAAAAGATCCTGAGTTGCAACTTCAGCGGCTTCCAAAGATCAGATGGCACAAGCTAATCTCACTCTTTCCTGTGCAGGATCAAAAGTCCAAGGTGACAGAGGAGGGTGAGACTGTGATCAACCAAGGCTTCAGCTACAGCTTTGATTCCGATCTCCTGTTCTGTGGCATTCTTATAACCAAGTCAAAACAAATGAGCTTATTCCAGGATTATGCTCAGGAGGGAGATGCCAGAACCTAAAAGGCAGCAAACTGAAGAGGGAAAGAAGGGCATTGCTGTCATGAATCTGCTTTGGGTCTCCCTTAGCAGCCACTGGGGAGCAAAGCTAACTGGTGCTTGTTCATTTAGAATAGGTCAATGACCCGACCTGTGGGTCCTAGTTATTCGTGGGGGTGAGGAGGACCACAACCTGAAAAAGAAAGGGCGAGAGAGAAGAATAGACTCAAGGAAGCAATTGCTTGTCAAGAGCCATCTATTTGAACGCAAAGCACCCTTTTATAGTATATTTTACAACAGGAGGGGGTAAGAGGGGCCAGGTGGTGGAAAAGTACAGAGTCTTCTTGGCCTGTGCCTTGAAACATTTCATGGTCTATACGGCACACTGCCTTGAATTATGGTCTCCCTGCTTTCCTCAGAAGATACAGTACACTGCTTTGAATCTATCTGCAGCTGCCAAGCAGGATCTTCCGGTTGCCAAGCTGCAGGGGACATTGTGCAGGTGGGGAAAGGTAGTGGGTGAGGGTAAGGGTGAGGGTCCTGGCTTCTGGTAGGTCAACTGGTTGTCACATTATCAGTAAGAGTGAGGAAATGTCTTTGTTCTTTAAGCATGTTTGAGATAGAACAGGATGGGGGAGCTCAGTGGGTAATGCTGATGTGTCAAGGTAAGTGACATGAGGGGAGCAAGCAACTAAACGTGAGAGGGCACCTCTCTCACCTAATGAAAACAACTGCATCCTGCAGTAGAACCATCAACTTATTCCCCCCACACAACTTACTTCAAGCTTCATGTCAAACTTTACAATAGGTTGAAATAACAAAATAACTCAGTGAGTTACTTGAGAGTACATTAGAATGGAGAAGAAACTGTTCAGAAGACAAATTTTTCTAGATTTCCGAGCATATAAGAAAGACATAGACAAGAATCTGGAAGAGAACAGGATAGAACGCTGGATCCAATGTTAGCTTGGTGTGTGATTATGTTAACTAATTGTGTGGGGATGATTGGAGACAGACTGGTCAAGCCTGGCATTCCAGAAAGTAGCACACCCAGCTGCTGAATGATGCCTAATTTTCTACCACTAGATGCGAAAATTAAAATAGACTGAATGACTTCTGTGAGCCAAACACTATGAATATTCCAGCCTCTTATTAATGTCTTCTTAAGATGTCTGCACAGAGGCTCTGCTCTCCTCTTCATGCAGTGGATGCTCCATGGTTCAGAGAAGCAAAGACACATACTCCGAATCTAATAGTAGACCAGCTAGACTGAGAGCTAATGAGATGGCTTAACCCACAAAGGCGTTTGCTATCAATCTTAATCTCAGGTACTCACACATTAGAAAGACAGAACCACATCCCACAAGCTGTTTTCTGATCTCTGAGAACATACACATACACACACACACACACACACACACTCATATGTATGTCACACATAGTAAATAAATGTAAATCCTTTTAAAGCAAGGTTGATCAGCTTCAGAATCTGTCTTGATTATGTATAGAACATGAAAAAGGCAATCTTTTGAATTAACCTTTGTCATGGGCTTGAGAGATGTGGTACTCAGTTGGCTAGAAAACTCAAAGCTCTAGGTTTAATCCCCAGAGTCATACAAATTGCATATAGTAGTGTATGGTTATAATCCTTACATATAGGAGGTAAAGACAGAAGAATCAGAAATTAAAGGTCATCCTTAGCTACAACACAAGTTTGAGACAAGTCCAGTTTACATGAAACTATGTATCTAAATAATAATAATAATAATAATAATAAAATAATAATAATAACAAAACCAATAACAATAATAGTAAGAAGAGTGGAAATACTGTCTCAAAAAGTGAGAGACTGAAATTCAGGAAACTCAGAACTAGAGATGAAAATGCCTTAAGAAATAGTTCTTGGCTAAACATTTCTAGCCCATCACAAAGGAGCAAAACTATAAATTGTCTTAAATTTAGATAATTTCCTCTATCCTGAAACATATGATCTAAACATTTGCATCAATCATGATGCACGTATCACACAAGAATGGATTAGATTGGTAATAGCCCTGTACCTCAGAAAGCCACAATTGCCACTGCTTTAAAATGTCACTTAGTCCACAGAGATAAATTTTCAGACTTATGGCCAAAGGTTCAGTTAATCCCAGGTCTCCTGACTTCCATGGGTAAGCTTTCACCCCTGAGAATGAGGATAGTGTTTTGTGGAGTTTATATTTGTGCTTTTCGGATACAAGGGATTTGGTCAGGACTCTCCTTTGGGAGCCCTCTAGGTTCTTTTATCCATAATTGTTTGCTAGCTTAAAAAAGATAAAACCAGAAACTAGGATGTTGTTGTAGTGTACATTTGCACAACTCAAGTTTTTCCAAAATGTAGTCATTCTTTCTTTTCCTATTGGTAAAAATGTGTTGATTTCCGTTGGGTTTTGTCTCCTCCTGGGTCATGGGAACATGACACCCTGAGGATATAATCCAGTCTGCACAAGTAAGATGTGAGAATCATTTTCTCAATATTTCTAGAAGTTTCCACATGCTTCAAAGAAAGCTCCAAAAAGCAACTCCAATCTTTCTCTGAACAACAGAAATCCAAACATATTCTAGAACAGTGTGGTCATTTCTCTTACTAAATGAGATCTCACCCTAACAACAATTGAGCACATCAAAAAGAACAAAATACAGCAGGTCGGACTATGGGGATTGGAGGCTTGGTAACACTGAAAGACCACACATAAACTCGAGCCATTACACTGCAGTTTACAAGTAAAGCACACTTGAGTTTGTCTTTCATACCATGAACATCTCAAAAAGAGCCACCTGTACTTGGATTTAGTAAACATGGACGCACTATATGGTTGACTGGTTGAACTTAAATTAGTGTTCACATATGGCATTCCAAAGCTTTCCATGCAGAAGGCATGGAGAGAGTGACAGTGTTGCTCCAGGGGCAGATTCATATCATGTGTCTGTACTTGCTACAGTTGGGGGTGGGAACCACGGGAAAGGAAGGAGAGCATGGCAGTTCCATATACTTCCAATTTGATGTGGAGAGAGTTTTGAATTGTGACAATAACAGTACTGTCTGCCGTATTGTAAACCCAGGTGCAAAAATCTCTGAGATGCCAGGATTTCCTAGATTCAGGAAAGAACTTTCTTCCAATATAATTTTTTTTCAAAGTTGGACCAACAGCAGCAGCAGCATTGGGAACTTGTACAAAATGTACATTTGTTGTTCTGGCTCCAAGCTACACCTCCTAATTCAGACACAAGGGATGGAGCGTAAAGGTTGTATTTAACAAGATTTGTGGGTACTTCTCTTGCATGCTGTAATGTGAGGATTTCTTGTCTGAAGGGTTTAGGTGGTGTTTTAAAACTTAGATGTGATGGACTGAGGGTCCGTGTCCTTGAATTCATATGTTGAAATCCTAACCCCTGACTTGAGAGTATGTGTAGGTTGGGTCCCTGGGAAGAAACATCATGAGAGAGAAAGCCCCTGGAATAAGACTTGCATCCTTATAAACTTCAGAGAAATTAATCACTACTTTCATATTGTGAAAACTGAAGGTTACTGCTACCGGTGAACAACCAGGAAACGGCCTACACTATACACCCAGTTCACCACTGCCATGTTCTAGTTATTCTCAGAGTGTGAGGAGGCAATTCCTATTGTTTAAAAGTCATCTAATCTGTGGTGTTTTCTTATGGCAGCTTTAATAGTCTAATACACTGGGTATTCACAGGCTTGAATTTGGACCAACTTACATTTTTATTTTCACTAACCTCTAGTCAAAGCTTACTATTTCTGTTATGAGCCTGGGCAGTGAACCAGATCTGCAGCATCACATTCCCCAACTGAATGGAGAGGTATTCTTGGGTCACATTTTAGGAGTGGGAGAAATTTTAAAATATCATCAATACTTGTTGCTGTTTTGAAATTATGGTAGTTATGTGGCCTGTTGCTAGATTATTAATGTGTTTGAAGCATTTTTGAATAAGATAACTCCATGTCTGGAAAAGAGAAAAGCATTCTATTATAAAAGGAGGAAGCTCTTTGGGAATCCACAGGAGATATGGGGCAGTTAACAAGTGCAGTGAATCACAAGGCAGAGCAGGGACAAGATTAAAGGTGGCTCCCTAGGGGAAGACAGTAAACAAGAAGCCCCATCAAAATGAAGTCAGGCAGCCCTAGTGAAAAGAAACCTGCAGTAATTCCCCCAGGACAAGCCCACATGCCTCAAATCCAGATGCTTGGACAGTGGCTTACCTGGGTCAGCAGGTGGAAGGTTTTCTCAGTTTAGTGGGCTGTAGCCAAGTGCCATCTTAATAGGAGATTGTTGTTTGAAATGGAGCTACCCTGGTGGCTAAAGAACAGGAAATAGCCAAAAGTCAGGGAGCCCAAATTCAACCTACTTCAGCCCTCATGAACAAAGTAAGCCCTAGGAGACAGCTGTAGACAGGGGAAGGGCTATATAAACAAGCCCCAGAACGTGGAAGGCAGAAGGCTTGGCTGGGAAAGTGCAGTTAAGGAGCCTGGCATCAGGCCATGTTACCTCAGGCAATTTTGAAATATGACAGCCCTGAGCTGAAGGTCAGTACGCTGACCAGTGCCTGCAGCCAGCTACCTGCTGTCAGATTCACTTCTGTAGAGTGGAGAACTTTGTGAAGTTCCAACCAACTTCTTAGTATCTGCAGATGTATCCCTCCAGCAGGGTGATTAATGCCTAGTGGTTTGTTTAAGTAGGAAGGCAGTCCTTTGCCTGTACAGCCCTCAGTGCTGTGACTTTCTTTACTCTCATCGTATTTGGGAGACAGACTTACCCCACAAGTCACTCCAGGGAATATGATTTGAGGAGTCTTGGAGGGTTGGAGGACCTATAAGACAACACACTGCAAAGCCAACTATGACCAGCAGAACCACCTGGCTGCAAAGAAGAGGCGCTACTGAAATGAGGATGACTCTGGTAGACAAAAGTCACTTGTCAAATACATGTCCACTGCTGGCATAAGTCACAGAGAAGACAGGGTCCACAAGGCCTTTCCCCCAGTCTGTACATGGGAGGGTGGGATGCTCCAATTAGGAACTATGGTCATCTTAATGCTTTGTGCTTTCTTTGCTCTTTCTTCCTTTATATCTTTATTTGTTTTTGTTCCCATGCTAATACTTTTTGCTTCCCCCTTTACCCTTTACTATACTTTAAGCATTATTTTTGTTTCATAATATTTTTATTTTTCTACATTTTATTTTAGTGTGAATGGTTGTTTTGCATGCATGTATGTCTATATAGCTCATGAGTGCCTGAGGCCCAAAGAGGGCAAAATGGGTTATTCAGCCATGCTTGCTGATTGCTCATCTGCAAGATCCCGATGACCAAAAAGGTTCTGTTCATTTCCTTAGGAAGCAAAAGAATTTCGGAATGACTCTAGTGATTTGACGGAGATTCTGAATCTTAAGAATGACTCCAAGATTGGCTTTTTTAAGCTTTTCATATTGAAACTTTTTAAGTGTCCTAATCTAATTTTGGTTATAAATTTTCTCATAATTAGTAAATCTCTTTTCATTTATTTTTTCAATTTTGTCTTTAATTTTTCTAATCTATTTTTTCTGACCTCCATCATTACATTTTTCTTTTTGCTAATTAAATCTTATTTTTCTCCTATTTTCCTCTTGCTTTTCCCTTCCTTTTATTTCTATTCCCTCAGGATATTAAATAATATTTCACATTATACGTTAAATTTCCCATGTCCTGTTTAATGGCAATTGATGATATATCATGTTCTTTAATTTATTGTAATTGTATTTCTATATTTTGCCTGACTTGGCGCCATTGCTTCTATAGCTGGTTTATTTTCTCCTTTCCAAGGGGTACTAAGATTGAACCCTAAAAAGTAGATTATTCACAAAAACAAGATCCACAAATAGAATTTGAAGAGATATCCAAGTGAACAGATGTACAAATAACAAACAGAAAGAAAGAAAGAAAGAAAGAAAGAAAGAAAGAAAGAAAGAAAGA
>NW_021604643.1:5465191-5555752 GCF_004785775.1 Grammomys surdaster
AGAAAGAAAGAAAGAAAGAAAGAAAGAAAGAAAGAAAGAAAGAAAGAAAGGAACAAAGAAGAAAGAAACAAAGAAACAGAGAAACAAAGAAAGAAAACATGAAACAACAAGGTATCATGACACTTACAGAGAGTCAAAGATATGGATACGGATATGAATATGGATATGGGCAAGACCAGACAAGATCTCAAAGGTTTATGAGCAATAACAGCAAACTAAAAGAATATAAAAACAAATGCTAAATCATAGTACAGAAAATGTAGGGAGACCGAAATACAAACAGGATAAACAATATAACAGGACAACCAAAAAACAAATGATGGGTGAATTTTCATGATTGACATAAACATAAAGTTCTCCACAAAATATTTAAAATTCAAGAGCATATTAAGATTATATACTTTGGTAATGTTAGTTTTATCCCAGAAATGCAAAGATGGCTTAATAGAGCCAAATCAATGAATTGTGACACTGCAGATAAACAGATGAATAAAAATATCACATGATCAACTCCTCTGGATGATTCCCTTCCTCACCTTTTAAAATTCTACATTCTTCACACACCCTACTTAAACCTAGATTCTTCTGCATATGTCATGGGCTATGTAATATGTGTTAAATCTCTTATCTCAGTTAACATAATGATCTTCAGTTCCATCCATTTTTCTGCAACTATCTATTAATTGATTTTCATTTAAATTTTCTATCTTTGCTTGAGGATTTCATACATTAATACTGTATTTCGTTATTTCTACCCTTCCTTCTGTTCTCTTCAAATTCTTCTGTCTTCCACATTTCCTTTCAAATCTATACTCTCTTCTTCTTTATTATTGTTATACATGGCCTTTATTTTCTTCTAGCATTTTCAGATATTACTTTAAAGTCTTCAACTCATTTTGAATTCCTTCCACTTAGGTGAGATACAGATCTAGCATAACTATTTTATACAGAGCTATACAGTTTTCCCAGTACCACTGGTTGAAAAGACTGTTGTTTTTCTAATCCATATTTCTGATAGTATTGTCAAACAAAATTGAGTAGTCTTAGTGCGGCTTCCTTCTGGGTCTTATAGTCTACTCTCCTCATCTGCATGTCTGGTTTTGTGCCAGTACCTTTTTTGTTAACTATGGTTGTATAACGTAATCTGGGAAGAGGCATCGTGATGCTTCTAAGCATAACGCTAACTTAGGATCCCTTGGCTATTCAGGGTCTTTTCTGCTTTTGTGTGGATTTTTAAGTAATTTTTATTACTTTTGGAAGATCATTATTGGAATTTTGATGGGAATTGTGTTGATTGCTTTTGGCTGTAGGCACTTTGACAACCTTAATTCTGTTAGTACATGAGTGCAGGGGTCATTTCACCTTCTAGTGTGTTCCTTAATTTGTGTCTTCAGTGTTTTAACATTTTCATTGAACAAGTCTTTCATTCTTCAGTTAGATTTATTTCTAGGAATTTTCTTCTGAAACTACTGTAAATGTAATGTTTTTCCTTGACATCCTTTTTGGCAACTTTGTGATTGTAATATAGAAGAGCTACTGATTTTTGAATGTTGATTTTGTGTTCTGCTACTTTGCTGAAAATGTTCATCAGATCTAAAAATTTTCTGCTGAAGTTATTAAGGCCTTTTAAGTATAAAATCATGCCTTCTGCAAGTAGGGATAATTTGACTCTCCTTTGCTATTTTTATCCTTTTTATTTTTTTTTCTCGTGTTTTACTGCTCTAGTTAAGATTAAAGTGCTATCTTGAGTAAGAATGAAGAAGTGGGTATCTTTGTCTCCTTGTCGTTACATAGGAGGCAGGGAAGGGAAGAGCAAGGGAAGGGATGAACCAGACAAGATGATACAGATGCATGAAAAAGGCACATGGAACCCATTTCTTTGTATGCCAACCAAAAGATAATTTTAAAAAGCCAATGAAAGAAACATGTATTACTATATTCATTTTTAAATTGTTTTTGATACTCATATTTAAATTTAACTTATTTCCTTTGCAAATTTATACATTTTTGGTATATGTATTATATTATCAATCCCAGGATTAAGGTCCCAGGCTCCACGAGGCCTCTAGAAAAGGGCATGGATCATACAAGTTCCTGCCTTGGATGTAGTACTATCTCCAGCTCCATCTCTCACTTTGTTTTTCCCAGTCAGAAGGAGGGGAAATTATCCGAAAGGAAAGGGGTCTAGAAGCTGCCAACAAAGTCTTGCCAACATTCCCCTTGTATATGCCTGGAGCCCAAGAGGCCATCATGGTCTTCACTCCTGGCATAATAGGCTCCAGGGTGATCCACCTGTGCCTTCTGATCATCTGTCTCCTTCTGAACCAGAGAAGCAGAAAGCACTCAGGGTCACACCTTGTCCAATTCATCTTTGAAGATCACAAAACTAATTATATCATCTTTGACTTCCCTATTGGATCCATATGTTTCTTCTGGCTTTTCTTTAAAACATAGTAATCTTACTATATCATCCAGGCTAGCCTTGAACTTCTGGACTTAGTCCTCCTCAGCCTTGAGTATAACTGGGATTATAGACATGTCCCACTGCATCTGACTCATGTCTGTTTCCTAACTATTTTTAGACCTAGACATCACAGAGCACCACTATGCTTGGGCTCCTTTGAAGCTTTCCTGGAGTGAATGTCTGACAGTCTTTGCATCCTGCTTTCCTTCTGAGTATGTTAGAGCCATGCAGAGCAACATACTTCTACCCAGGAGGTTCCTTAATTGTTCCTCTCGAAGCACTAGCACTACAAACAAAAGCCGAAGTGATGCACTTAGACTAGGACTTTAGCTTATTTGCACTGCTGCCCTTTATGAAGTGATAATTGTCAAAGTCATCATTGTGCAGCCCATGAATTCTATAAGCCAGTTGTAAAGGTTCTTCCTTATCCGCAGGACACAGAGCCTACTGAAACATTGCTGTCAAGATGCTAGATATTTTCTAGAACCTCACACTAAATATTTTTCCAATAGTAGTACCACCATCAACCTTTTAAGAATAACGTATTTAACCTCTGTGTAAACTAAAAGAGAACAATCATGATTTGCTATGTATTTTGCAAGGACACAGGGCAGCCAAGATGGTGAATCCAGAACTTCAAGTGGGTTGCCATATCAGCTCTGTTCCCCCCACTACCATGCACTGTTTATTGACACATTTGATACGCAAAGCTCTATGTTGATACCTTTCCTCTGCAGTTCCCATAATGCTGTGAGCAGGAATTACCAATATTCTTTCATAGGTGAAAGAACTGAACTTTAAAGAAATTAAAGTGTCTTTCCCAGGGCCATTGGCAATGATGGGACTGAAGAGTAAAGCTCTTAGCAATAATGCCTTTCCCTTTTCTCTTGCTGTATCATGTCTCTCCTGAGTCTGGCTCTGCCTCCAGTTCAGAAGCCACAGTTGCACGACTCCATGCACTTTCATAAGGTATCTAATTTAAACCTCATGAAATGCTACATGAGTCATATTATCACCTCAAGTGTACAAGAGTTAGGAAGTAGAAGAAATGTATTTGAGCTTCAGCTACACAGAGCAGATGTTTGAATCCCAGTTTTAACCCAAGTCAAAATTTGATAACTTACTATTTAAAAAGCTTTGATGGTAATCTCTTCCTTTTCATAGCCTCGGGGCCTACTGAAGGTAGCAGGCAGGACACAGAGAGGACACTGCCAAGAGAGCTCAGTGCACACACATTGCAGCTGCTTGGGCTTTCATTGTACTTGCGTTTCCAATGGAAGGATTTGCTCTATTTAAGCCTTAGTGAATTCTTCCAACTCCCATTGCAGACAGCTATTTGCTACAATATGATGACAGCATATTTCCCTTTTGGAATGCTGAATGGAAGGGCTGAGATAATGGTCAGTCCTCCCCCTTCTGATGAAAAGAGAAGGCTGGGAGAACACGGCAGCTTTGACGTTTGTCAGCTTGTTAGCAGGAGTCTTCAGGACATGTCTTTATTTCTGTAGTCAGCCCTAGTTGGCGCTAACAAAGAGTGACTGCAGTCTGAGTATAGAGGAAATTTCATTACTGTGTTAAAAATAATTGAATAAAGAGGCCGAGAAGTAAGGCCAAGTTGGAAGTAAGATGTAAGGCCAAACATAAGGTGAACCATACTTACTCAGGTTACTTATAAGGGGTAACAAACTGCTATTTTGAAAACCAGTTGTTTGGGGACATCTCATGTGTGGAAATACTGGACATCATCTGTAATTGTACTGAGCAATGAGGAAGACACGCCTGCTTCAAGGCTAATATGATAATGACTGTCTGAGAGACGGGAGGAAAGACATCTAGGGTTATACTTTCTGACTTTTTGGGCTTGTTCTGTTAAAAATAAAAGCCTCATTAGGAGAGTTTTAAAAGAAGTATATTTCTCCATTTCTCTCACAATTAATTTTCAGGCATCCCAGTTGCAATTTGCGAGTTAGATGCTTTTGCCCTGAGCAGGGTGGCATGAGTCAGCTGAGGACCAGCAGAGGGCAGTGCTGAGCTGACGCTGGCTCAGGCTCTTACTTGGGGCTATAAAATTGGGCTTGTTATTAAATGAAATCTTACGGCTAACTTAGCCACAGAGGAAATTAAACTGCTAATTATGTGTGTTTAAGCCACTAAAAAGGGCCCGGTTGTTGCTCTGGATTTCAAGAAACACCTACCTCATCTCTGGATTTAAAATATGTAATTATGCCTAGAAATGGTACCTTTTAACAATTATATACAATTTTTTAAAAATTTGTAGATTTATCTGTTTGCATAGCCTGTCTCTTTTAAAGCAAGTAAACAATGGATTGGTGGCTCCAGCATTGTGATTTCTTTAATAGAACATGTCAGTGACTTTAACTGAACAATTCATGCTCAAATTATATATAGGTCAGAGTTTTAAAGGATTGACAAAATACTGTTTTTTGCACTCTCTCTCTCTCTCTCTCTCTCTCTCTCACACACACACACACACAAATACATACACATACACACACATGGTGAGAGGGAAGAACAACAAAAACAAACGAGAAAAAAAACAGGATTTCTGTGGAGACAAAAATTTGCAAACCTGGAAAGAAACCTGGGTGTTTGTTTGTTTGGTTGGTTGGTTTGGTTTGTTTTCCAGAAAACCTGGTTTTCTGGAAAGAGGAATAATGATTCAACTGTGCATGACGTCATTGTCAAATTAGTCTCATGACTATGAGTAAAACACTCATCTCAGAGAAGATGAAAAGACAACAAGCACCCAAGACTGGGTGGGTACTGTGCCTGGCAGCTTGGTAGCTCCCCGAGCATCATCTCACAAGCCAAGTGGAGAGAGATTTTATTTGAGATAGTAATGAAAATATAAGTAGGAATTGACCATGAGTATCAGTCAGCCAAATGATCTGTGTGGCTTAGGCCCTTGCGTTTCCACCATGGTTTCATTTTTTATATTATTCAGGATCTAACTTTTCAGTGTTTTCCCAAGGCCAGTCAGAGTACCTTTCCCCCTTCTAAATTGGAATCTGCACATTTGCCTTGCACCCTCAAGTTTGAGAAGAATGCACTATATATTGAGTCTTATAGCTAATAATTTAATTTCTCACCAAGGTTCATTTCCCAGCACTTTAGTATAGAAATGGTTCATAAAGCCCCAAATTACTCATTTGCAGTTAATTAAAGGAAGTTTTTGTGTGTATGCCAAATGCTGCTGTTTCCCCTTTTGCGACAAACAAAATATTTGAAAATCTGTAACGGATTTCTTTTCCAGCTGGACCTAACACACTGGCCATTCCCGACTTGAAGAGATTCCTGGAAGGATGAATGCCACCCACAACAGTCTCTTGTAGATTTACTTTCTGCAGTTGGCCCTGCTGAGAGCCAGCTCCAAGGTTCACCACCCTGTCACGGCTCTTCTGTCCTCTTTACTGCATGCCTTTTATGGGTGTCATGAAAAAATGATAATGACCCGTTTTCTTACCCATCAAAAGCTATAAACCAGAAGCCTCTCCCACGTTCCTGGAGCAAGAAGGGCAGTGTGGCTAAGTCAGCCTGTCAGAATGACGAGGCTCTCCACCTTGGCGAGTGAGATTAATCTAAATCAAATACTTCCCAGCTTGCCAATTGTAGCTAATTCCCTTGGGGGAGTACAAGAGCTACGCGGAGCCGGTACAATCTGCTCAAACCTTTGGTAAGGCCAGGCAGGTAAAACCCTCTAAGCTTGTTAATGTCTTGTCCTGCTGAGCTCTATGATGGACTCAGAAATCGCTACGGCGCCTCGACCCCCGCATTACAAAGAAATGAAGCTTTCAGAGATGAAGACCAACTGTCCCAGGTTACACAGCTGATGGCTTGGTTCTGTGCAGACAGCCCTAAGTGCCTTGATTAAACTGCGCCCTACATTGTCTTCCTTCCTCTGTGCCAGGAATAATCAGGCGGTCTTAACTGCCAGGCTTTGCTATTTGCAAACCGTGAGCTGAAATACTCAGGCAACAAAGGAAAGTAGCTTATGGCCGCCTGGGTGTAGAGTGTGGATCGTGGAAGAGTCAGGCTCTTAGGCTGCTGTCAGCGTGTGCTTCTAGGAGTGGGAAAAAGCTGGGAGCCTCCACCTCTGAGATGTGCTTAGGGCGGACCCTGAGACTCACAGGCCAGGAGCAGGAAGGACTCCCTGGGTGACATAGCATGCTACCTCAGTGATCTGTCCGTTCCACCTAAAGCAAAAGGATAGGACCGAGGGCCACAGATCCAGCCTTCTCAATTTAGCAAAAGAAACTGCAGCAGTTACATGAGATTTCCTTTGCTTTGTGAGCACTGACCCAGGCCTTCCCTGTGAAAGCCCTCCTTCTTCTCCCTGTCTTGATAATAGGGATACCTGAGGCATCAGTGAGTTGGAAAGGCCACATACCCAGAATGAAGTGTTTGTCTGTGGGGTGGGGCTTTTAACGGTGTTTTCTTTGTTTTTTTTTTTTTAAAATCAGGCTTCTTGCAATTGATTTTACCTCCATGCAATAAATCCCATCCGTTTTAGTACAGTTCTATGAGTTTTGATAAGCAAGCTCTACAACCTTGAAAATATATAACACTTTCTCACTTACCCCTAAAATCAACCTCTCACCTTTAGAGCCAAATCTCACCCCAACCCCCAACCCCCACCCAGTCTCTTTTCTGTCCCTACAGTGTTATCTTGAGTATTTAGGTTTATTTATTTTTACAACTGTTCTTTTTTTTTTTTTTTTTTTTTTTTTTTTTACAGTAACTGGAACAGAGGTCAGTTAGCATAGTCTGACAGAAGGCAGGCAGCTCAAGGCAGGCCAGCACAGTTTCGGATGATCCAGCAGATCCAGCTCTGCTTCCAGACTTTGTCTTTGAACACACCCTCACTTAACATTAATCCTGCTTTCTTAGTCTCCTAACTGAAAAGACAATGGTCTGCAGTGTTTACTAGCACAGGACTGCTGGGGGAGCCTAAACTGTCCTAGGGGACAAAGTCTAATCTCTCTCCTCATTCTTTTCTAAAGGAATCTACTGCCCATATTTGAGGGTGGGATCTGAAGTCACATACATTTGGTCTTCTGTTATGCTTATCACACGACATGATAAGGCAATTACCAACAGCACCATGTTATCTTAGGTATTTGTAGCTGTCATAATATTTAAATGTATGTTTTAAAGAATTATATGAATTGTTGCATCATTTCACAATTTGGTTTTTTGCTTTAAATTGCTAGTATGGTTTTTTACATTTACTATTATTTAACCAGTAATTCTTATTCCATTTCATAAGCAAGTGGTCTGGTTTCCTAAAATATGCTGCTTCTGGGGTTTTGCTGCAAAAATGTGTATGCAATTTCTTTGAACAGGAATGAAGCTCACCAGGTCGGAAGTGATCTGTATTGGAGATGAAAGAAGAAAAGACAAGAGGAAATAGAATTAGACAGGAGATTTGCTGTTGTTGTTGTTCTTGTTCTTGTTCTTGTTCTTGTTTTTTAGTTTGTTTTTATTTTCAGAAACAGGGCTCAGGAGCAGTGCAACTAGCAAATGCTAGCACCTGTTTATTTATTCTTGGTGAGAAATTAATGACTTCTCATTATTTTAATATTCTATTTTAAATTATCTTATTATTTTACAAGTCAAATGTAAAAATAAATACATACAAAAATATTAATGAGCATATTTCTATCCTGGAATGTATAGTGTCTATCGGCAGTACTGATTTTATTCTTTTGAATATTTCATTAGTAATTAATTTTTCCAGGTAAGATGTTCACGATACATCCTAATTAATCAGAGAATAGAAAGTTAAGAGTGAAACTATATAGTAACTACCATTCCTCCCTCAAGAACTAGCTTCTGTCAGGCTTTTCTATGAAAGCTTAAGTGAGCTTTTCCTCCTAAACTTGTTTTCTGCTGTGAAGGTTAAAACTGAGTGCTGTGTGCTGGGACTGGGGTGGTGGTGCCAACCTTTTCTTCTTCTTAGTGCATAGAGGCAGAACCAAGTGAGGCCTGTAAGGTCAAGGCTAACCTATCTACACAGAGCATTCTAGACCAACATGGCCGACGTACGATTTTGTTGGGGGAAAAAAAGAAGAACTACACAGAGAATAAGATTAGAAATAACTAGGTGGTGTTTTCATGTTTCGATGAAAGGATTTCTAAGATGCCTTACCGTCCATCTCATCAAAGCCTCTCTTGGTGGCTCAGGAGGAAGCATGGTCTTGACTGGATTTGGCCTTCATTTGTTTTGGACAAGAAATAACCAGGCTTTGAGAACGGTTATGAGTCTTAGCCCATTTCATTTTAATAGCTTTCCCTGGTTCTCAATCCCATCATCCCCTGTTTGGTGACAATGCTTATCAGTATGCTCTTGTAGCTGTGAAAATTAAGGAAGCTATAAAAACACAAATCACAATGAGTTCCCCTGGCTGAGGCGGCAAGCAAGCAAGTTTCTCCGCCCCCTTGTGGCTTGATTGCAGAATCCCTGCTGTAGTCATCCCTTAGGCTTATTACATTATCTGCACTTTGTCACACAGAAATGAGCAATGCAAGATTCTGCTCTGCTAACCCATGCAGGATAGATGGCATTGCCTTGGCAGACAGGCCTTATTTTAGAGAGACTACTTGCTTCCTGGAGAAATGTAGCTTCTAAATGGTTCTAGTCAAGATGACCTGAGATGACATGGACTTCTAGTCAAGAAGGTCTGTGACTTTGTTTTACATATTGCACACCTGAATGTGCAAAATACATCATGGGTTTGACCAAGACCTACCTGAGGAAGGTATGTGTTTGGAAGATATTTCTTCCACTGGACTCTGGGATATGTTCTTCTAAACCTCCTGACTCGTTAGGACCAACAAATTATTAGTCTCCAAATTGAGATTTGTTAGATGGGATTTTGAACTAAATAGCATGTATAAGACCATACAGAGTTAGAAATATCTCAACTCAACTCTCATGAAGACCTTTAAGACAGGGAATAAGAAATAGAAAGCCATGGCAATACACAAGTCTCAGACTGTGGCAGTACTGACAGTCACATGTGATCAGCATGCAGTTTAGTTCTTCAAAGTATGTTTGCATGATTTCTGTTGGTCAACAGTGAGTTCAAAATTGTTAAAGTTTGATCTGTTGCTATGTATTGTAATGCTAAATACTGGCCCTGGTTGCCTCAGGGATGAGGAGATCCTCAATGTACACCAAGTGATGCTATGTGACCTTGCTCCTTAATTTAGAACTGTTGGTTGAATAAAGATGCCTATTACCTGCAGCTGGGCAGAAGAGAGGTAGGTGGGATTCAGTTGCTGGGGCTTGGGGTCTGCAGCAGAGACCACAAGGAGGAGAGAAAAGAGGTGAAAAGAGGAGAAGATGCCACGGAGTAGGTGAATCACGAGAACGTGGCCATGAGAGCTGACTGATGGGAGTAAGAGTAGCCCAGGCAAAACATAGCAAGTTTTATCACAGAGTTATTAATAGAGAAGTAGACAAACCAGCATAGAAGGTTGATAGTGCTGTTAAGGCTTATTATAAATATAAGGGTTTTGTTTCTTTTACTTTGCAACTGAATGGTCAAAGGTGGGATAGAAACTCTCAATTAATTTTTACTGCAACAGCAAATGTAATGATCACTGCATGATGAAAATGTTATGGGTAGAATCATTTTCATTTTATAGCCAGAAAAGCTGACTCGCCAATTAGAAGCATTTGTTACTGATCTCATAATCAATCAGGTGCAGAACTCATCAGAATAGGAATTCATGAGCAGACTGTCTCTTTGCACAGTAGTGAACCCCTCACCCCTGTTTGCCAATGTGCCACATGCCCTCCCCAACTTGTCCTTCCATGTTGTTGTAAGTACCAGGTCACTATGCCACAGTGCAGTGTCAAAATGTCACAATCATATTGGCTGGGTGATGATAGCAGTATGCAAGCCAAGAGGTACAGCAACAAATGGACATCTTGAGCACACAGCATGGAGATGGATCATATTCTGAATTAGCAATGTAAAAAGGTACTTTTAAGTACCACACAAACTAAAAAGTAAAAAGAACTTATCCCTGCAGCACAATAGTTTGTCATCTATTTCCTGGCCTCAGCTTTTCAGCATGATCTTATATTTGATTTATACTTTGAAACTTTGAAGGATAAAACAGTGCTTCTTAAAAAGATTTATTTTCACTTTCTCTTTTATTGATGTGTTATGCGCCTCTGTGAATGTATGCCATGTGTGTGCAGGAACCCAAGGAGGTCAGAAGAGGGCATCAGATTTCCTGGAGCTAGAGTTAGAGGGGGTTGTAGGCTGTTCAGTGTGGATTCATGCTGGGAGTTTAACTCAGCTTTACAAGATTAAAGCTATACTTTTGCTAATAATATAATTGAATACAGGGTATTGCTCAAAAAATTATAGTTCTTGACATTTCTATAATGAATTCAGGTATTCATTATATCTGTAACATATAGTCTGAATAATAATATGCTATATGCAAATCAGTACCATGTATACATGAGTGTGTTCAGATATACAATTCATCTACTATATGATAACAATTTGGTTAGGGACATGTTATGTATGTGATGGTAGTCAAATAAAAATGATAGTGGAGTTGAAACAACACTATTGCATAGTGATGCCAAAGTCATGTAATGTGATATCACACAGCACAGTACTTCCATATTTGTAGCTATGATGCTGCAAGCATTCTCACTCTGACTATTGTATAGAAGGATGTCACATACAATTATGGACAGTGGGTAATACATGATAATGAAAATAAATGACTATGTTACTGGTCTTATTTACTTAAGTTGTACTTTATTGCTATTTTAATGTAATCTTAATTTAAAAAAAAAAGGTTACTTGGGACACCAAGGTAGATCACTGATAAAGAAATTTGCCACACAAGTGGATGACATGAGTTTGATTCCCAAAACCCACATAAAGGTAGAAAGAGAGAAACAACCTTTCAATGTTGTCCTGAGTTTGATTCCCAAAACCCACATAAAGGTAGAAAGAGAGAAACAACCTTTCAATGTTATCCTCTGACCACCATATGTGTACCATCTGATCATGCATTCTCTCACACAATAATTATTAACTTTTCTTACTTTTTATTCAGTTCACTACCATGATTCTCTTGGCATTCTTGTCTTCCAAATTTCAACTGAAGTGGCTGATTAAGGTCTGCATACAGCATCTTAGGGCTTTTCTAGCCCAAAGTTCCAAAACCTTCCACATTTCCCTTCAAACCACCTCTAAAGGTCTCAGAACCACACCATCAGAGTAATCAGAGCAAACCAGTCAACTCCTGCCACCAGCTTTATGTATTAATCACTCTTCTGCTGTGACAAAGCACATGACAAGAACTATATGAAGGGTCTGCAGAGATTGCTCAGGAAGTAAGAACAAGCACTACTCTTCTATAGGATCTGGGTTCAGTTCTTAGAACCTGCATCAGGTACCTCATGATTGCTTGTAACTTGGGCTCTGACACCCTCTTCTGGCTTTCTCAGCCACCTGTATTCAGGTGGTGTACATAAAATTCACTCAAGTACAGACATACCATCTGTATCGAGCACACACCCCCATCCCCAACATACACACACACATGCACACATACACTCACACACAATGTTTTTGTTTTGTTTTGCTTTGCTTTGTTTTGTTTTGGCTTATGGTTTTTAAGGTGGGAAGTCCTATCAGCAGAAATGTGGGATAGCTGGCCCTCTTGCATCTGTAGTCAGGAAGCAAAGTGAGAAATTCTAGTGCTCAACTTCTTTCTAGTTTTATTCACTCTAAGAACCCAGGACTTGGAATCATGCCACCCACAGTTAGTCATGGATCTTCCCACTTCAATGAACTCAGTCTAGAAACTCCCTTATGGATATGCCCAGGGATTTATTTCCAGTGATTCTAGATTCTGTCAAATTGCTCATCAGTGTAGACCATCACATAAATTTCACTAGCAGCCAAGTCTCGTACCATATATTGATGATAGACCTATCCTTGTGCTTGGTGTACATTTGTAGGGTGTACAGTAAACTCTCTCCTCTGGGTTAGTGTGAGTACAGTTCAGGATTGAAGTGGAAACTTGTGATTTCTTTAGAAAGTTAGTTGTACCAAATGATGTTTTCCTAGGGGACACAGGTGAAAGGATGTTCTGCTAAAGCAGACACATGATGTTCAGAAGAAATATAAATATGACCCCACACACAGTGGGAGCTCAAGCATTGGCTTGTTTTTGCTCCCCCTAATTATAATTCACTAACAACACACATGTATGTATTGGTTTGCCTTACAATGCATTGCTGAGCTCTGCTTATAGTGATGTCTTAGAAAGAAACTCGCCAAAGAACTTCTCATGAGGTTCCTGTGGCTTCTTGCCACTTCCATGGCCTTGGGCTGGTTGGCAAGCCTGGTGGTTTCTTCTGGATTGAACTGCCCTTGCAGGTTCATTTGTGGTGACTGCCAAATGGACTGCGCTGCATCTGCTGGTTTGTGTATGGTATCTGCTGAAACTGGACTGCAGTTGCTGATTCATTTTTGGTGTTTACTACTGGACTGAACTGCTGATATCCTGACAACAGAGATTGGACTCACACCTCAAAGAACTATTTATAAACAGATTTAATTCCCCTGTGTTCTAATAACTTTTCAATTTGATTACCTCTGGTGTGTTGTGGGCTAGAGGAGAGGTTGAACGTTTACTAAAGTACGTTGAGAACAGTTTATGCCTACACAAGACATTATCACAATGGAAAACATTCCTCACATGTTTTTCAGGATGCAGCCATTGTTAGTGATACTTAACAGTACACAGGATGATATATTCACATACATGTATGTATTCCATGGGTTCATTCTAAAGAGAAATAAAATATTAAAACATACAACCAAAATAATAATAGTTATTTTAGAATGTTCCTTTCTAGTCTTCAAAGTAGAATTGATTTTCCTGATAAGGTAGGTAATAATATATAAAAAGAGATCAACAAATGGAGTACCTAGAAGATGATGTACATTCTTCATTCTTTGTGTTTTCTCACCTAGTTCAGTCTCACTATTTTGGTATTTCCTCACCTTGTGGTACCCTGATCTGTACTTGCTCCATCCTCTGATGCTATTAGAAGCTTCTGGTTGAGATGATGACTGAGTTCTTTTAGATGAGAGATAATTTATCAAGGCTTGTGTGTAGTGTTTTTGAGCAAATATCCCTGTGGCTAACATGAATATACAAAATCATCTAGAACACTTGTTAAAAATGGACTGTCTATCACAGATGTACTGAAGCAGGTATATTATTTAACATGTCTCCTACCCACTTTCTACACATGCTCTAACTTGACAACTAATTTCCCGGGGCAGGGGCCCTCCAAAAGATGTGCCTATCTAGGTAGTTTCTTAATAATGGCAGTACAGGCATGAGACTAGGTTCAAAGAAACACTTAGTAATTCATACACTTGGCAATTCATACACTTGGCTTTTTGGTAATGGACAGGCTTCCAATTACTCCTACACAACCCAGTTTTGAAGAAACAATTTAACACTCAAAGGCTACCTTTGCCAGAAGGATTGAAACTCCAGAGCAGTCGTTCTTAATGATGTGACATTTTTTTCTCCCATTGATATGTAGAAGCAAAAACATGTTGAAACAGTTGTCCTTGGGTTTTACAATTCTCTTGAAAGCAAATAGGACTAGAAGGAGGAGAAGGAGGAGGAGGAGGAGGACAGGAGAAGGAAGAGTAGTGGATAATGACATAATATATTTAACTTATTTTTAAAGAATTTAAATTATTTGTATATGGTAGCAGAAACTAAATTACTGTAATTATATGCAATATTATAATTTTGAGGAGTAAAAAACTTATAACTTCCTGACTTGCTTTTAGTAGCCATCCAAATGTAAAGTCCAATCAGAATCTATCACCTCATCCTCTCAAGGCCACCACTGTTCATTCAGGCAGTACCCAGTAAACAGCTATACATGAGATGAGTAGGAAGGAAAGCTTAGTCCACTGAATCTTAAACTTGGGTTCAGGCACTTGCTTGGTAGAATAGCCTAAGCTAAAAGCATCTAAAAGCATGGTCCTCCTCATCATGACATCTTTCAATCCCTCTTTGAAGGTTGGCCTTGTAGGTATCAGACCTGTGTCACAGTTGCTGAAGTCTCTCTCAGATATTTTAACCTCTCTATTTTCATCTTCTATTACCCCTGTCCCCAAAAATCTGCTGACCTTATTAATTCCATCTTGACATCTGACATCTGCTCCTTGACAGACCCAAACTCTCAATTTGTAAGTCAGGGAAAGCACTATTCATGATATTTTTTTATCCACTCCACCAAACACAAATACAATACATGTCTAACACACACACACACACACACACACACACACATACCCACCCATAGATACACACAAAGATACATATACATCCAAGACACACACAAACACACATCCATATCCATGAACACATGTGCACAATGATACTTGCTTCACATTATCTACCCCTCCTTAAGCATCAACTGTAGGAATTTTATTATGTAGTTGGGAAGATATTTAGACCTCAGAGATCCTTCGCACTGTAAAAGTAGCTGTGTGTTGACTTACATCTCACAGTGTGTAGCCATCCTTGACTCCTCTTTGGCTTCCCAGTTGAACCTTCAGCATGATATCTGACACTGGGAACATCTTCCTTACCAAGAGGGATTTATAAAGCCACCTGAATGAAGAAATCAAGTGAGGGATTGGCTTAAGCTCTGAGAGTTATGATTTAGAAGACATTAGTCTACTTGGTGATATGATTTAGTGTAAGTAGTGTGTGATCTTCTGGTGTCTTTCAGGCACATATGGTAGAGGAGGAACGGAAAGGCAGAGAAAATTCCAGGAGCAAGCACAAAGTGACACAGTGGCTGTTAGACAGTTAGCTTCCGTGTCTAAGCTAACCTGGAATATTAGCTGGCTGATTTCTCAGCTTAGAAAGAATTTCAAAAGGGCGCTGAAGAGCAACGCACACAGTGCCTGTCATCTGTGACAGAAAAAGTAGTTCTTTCCCATTTTTATCAGAATATTCAAAATAGTTCAGAAAAATTAGTGTGATTAGATGAGTATTGAGATGATCACTTAAAAAAAAAAACCCGATGTGTCAAAATTTCAAGTTGGGCTTAATTGTCTCTCCACATAGCTTCAATTAATCTATTTACTCACTCTCATTTATTAAATTTGGAAACTTTACAACTCACTTCAAATGATTAGTAATGGTAGCAATTGCTAAGCAAATAAAGAATGATGTGGAAGTGGTCCTTTTTTGCATTAGCCAAGAATTAATTCCATGAAAGACAAGGAATGACCTTCTTCAGTAATGCTGGTTGAGGGAATATCGATTTAAGGATGGCAACATAAACAGCCCATGGAAAAGTTAACAAATGAATGGTGGGTGCTCACATATCAGTCCATTTTAAGAACTGGAGTTATAAATCACCCTTGTGAGCTAATGGTGGACTTTATCACTGATGAGATTATATATTCAGCCTACAGAACATAATTCACCCAACTTTTCCCCTTCTTTGCATGTGAATTACTCAAACGCCTCAGGCATAGCGATGAGTAAGATGACAGATATAATAGCTTGCTGTTGCTAAAAGACAGAGTCCCAAGTTGTTAGTTATTTGAGTACCATTAAAATCTGAACCTACTTTATAGTTTTTATATTAAGTTCTATTTTTAGTGGCCAATTACAAACAGTTTGTTCTTCCCAGGGAAGTGTTTTATTGCACATCATTCTTTGCCCACCTGATAGATTAAAGAAGGTGCCCATCTCTTTAGATGCAGCTGGTGGTGTTTTGGTGTGTGTGTGTGTTCCTTAACTAACCTATCTGAACAGGATAAGCATAGGTCCTGTATTGTTAATCAAACAAGTAAGTAACAAATCAGAGGTCACCATACTTTACAAATGCAGATTCTGAAACTGGGCTCTAAATTGTTTTCTCACTCACTGCTTTGTGATCTTCCTCAGGTCATCTGACCTTTCTGAACTTCATTTGCCACATCCATTAAATGGGGGAACATATAACAG
Organism: Grammomys surdaster; assembly: GCF_004785775.1. NCBI lineage: Eukaryota > Metazoa > Chordata > Mammalia > Rodentia > Muridae > Grammomys > Grammomys surdaster. The sequence goes on from NW_021604643.1 coordinate 5,481,726, forward strand.
TTTCAATAGGCATCTATTTTGAAAACAAAATAAGTTACAGTCATACATATGCCTTGGATATGGATCTACAATTGTTTATTTATATGATTTATCTCACCTGGTAGTTTAAAAATTCCTTGAGGTTGGGAATTATTTTTCATCTCTCTCTTTGATGCTATATGTGAATGCTGACACTTAGCAACGTTGAGCAGGGCTAAGGGAAATGTAAGAGACAGAGTAAATGACTTAACTGTTTATTCTTACAATAGTTAGTTCTACTGGGTCAAGGCAAACATGAACACAACACATAATATGCAGATAAATGAGAAAGTTTCTTTCGAAGGCAAGAGGTAGAACATACATTGTCATAGCTTTTGAAAAAGACTCTGGTGGGCTTCTAGCTTTTCTATCCCTGGGTGCCTACTTCTGTAAGGTTAGAGAAAAGGTAACCTAAGAGAGTCACTAGCCAAGATTTCCAGGGTGCCCTATGATTTGGATGTGTGTAGAATAAATGGCAGCTCCAACTAGGGCTAAGCCTGATCAGGCTGACTCAACCATCTCCACGTAAACCTCAGGCTCAAATACACATTGTGCCTTTAAATTTATACCTGAAAACTAATTTTAGTAATGTCTCATTGTTAGCTAAAACTCACTGATATAATTATCTTTCTACATGTGATTAAAGATTAAAGGACTTTGATATTGCATGTGATTCGTTTTAATATGTACCTGGGTTTGTTCAGAAACTCATCTCTAATTTGGTGAAGATTAATGGTCCACTGGGCGTGGCTTCTTTGAGGGGACACATTTTGCTTCTGTAGAATGACTCTGAGACAGGAAAGTACTACTGCATGTGTAGAGTTCTTGCTCTCCCGATGCCTACAGTCCAGCTTTTCCCATGGAAATCAAGAAACAATAATTACTGTAAAACTCATGAAATTCTACATTTCAAGTCACTCCAGATTTTTAGTACTAAGGTAGTAACAAAGCAATGTTTCCTTTTCTACCATTTCTTTCAATGTTTGAATTTTTAATGTACTAGTTTAAAAGTACAGATATTTATTTTTCTCCTTTATGATGATGTTAAGTCAGTTTCCTGTCACTGTAACAAATATTTGAAATAACTTCTTTATAAACAAAAAAGGTCAAAAGTCTGATGTTCTACTGACTGAACTATTGAGGCTCTATTCTACATTCACAGATCAGTGCCTAGCCTAGTTGTCACCAAAGGGGTGTCATCTAACAACTGATGGGAGCAGATACAGAGACCCACAGCTAAACACTAGGTAGAGCCAGAGGAACCTCACAGAAGAGGGGGAGAAATGTTTGTAGGAGGGAGAGTAGTCAAGGATATCAGGAGAAAATGGCCCACAAAATCAATTAAGCAGGGCTCATAGGGGCTCACAGTGACTGAAGTGACAAACATGGACCTGGTATGGGACTGAGCTACATTTTCTGCATATACATTATAATTGTTCCTGTGGTCTCTAATAAGGGGAATGGGGGCTGACTCTTACTTGGTGTTGGCACCCTTTTCCTCCTCCTGGGTTATGTCATCCAGCCTTGACATAAGGATTTGTGTCTAGTCTTATTTTTTGAAGGGAAATGGAGGAAGAATATATCTGAGGGAGAGAAGAGGTAAGAGAAAAGACTGGGAGGAGCTGGAGGGAGGAAACTGTGGTCAAGATGTAATGTATGAGAGAAAAATTTTAAGAAGAAAAAGAAAAGGTTATTATTATTATTATTATTGGCTAATGACTTTGAAAGTTTCAGTCCAGTACCAGTGGGCCCCATTGTTTTGAGCAAAGTTGAACATTGTGACAAAGCAAAACAACTTACCACGTGGTCAGGACACAGAGGGCAGTGAGGAAGAGACTGGGGTTCTGCAATAGCATGCCCTTAATAAGTGAGAAGTCTCCCACTGCACCACTGATCTAGTTTCTACTGTCTCCCAGTAACACCACGTAAGGTGACAAAGCTTTAGCACAGGGACCTCAGAGACACTTAAGATCCAAACTATAACAAGGTCATTTCAGCTGTTCTTAAAATGGCATGAATTAGTGCTGTAATGTTGGTTTCACGGTGTGTCCATTATTTTATCATCACTTTGACCAAATACCTACAGCAATTACAGGAGAAAATATTATAGTTTACAGTTTCGGGGCAGAGGGGGCACTGGGCTGTTTGTGGTAGGACATGATTCTGTGTATAGTAGAGGAGGGTATGGTAAACGATGGAGTCAGAGGGGAACCAAAGCTGGAACTGGGGAAGACCATAGCCCATAAGACCCACCTCCAGCAACCCACTCTTGTTATGAAGTCCCTGACTCCTCGGTGTCCAAGGATCCTTCTAAAACAGCAGCACCAGCTGGAGAACAAGAGTTCAGATACTGGAGTCTGTTGGACACATCACACATGCAAACAGTAACTAGTGTGTTAGTATGAAGGTCACATGCTGTGAAACCTTAACTATAAATCCTCCTAGTGGTCATATGTAAAAAAGGAAAGGTGCTGGGTAACACTCAACATCCTACATTTATAAACCACTTGATATATTTTATAACACTTTGGAGACTGTTTCCCAGAGCTAGGACTATAATCTTCACTTTTGAAGGTCGAGGGCCAATCATGGCCAGAACATAACAAGTGATTAAAACATATTTGCTGGCAGGAACTTGGTAAGCATGTTTGGCTTTATAGAGTTAATTGTGTATACAACATGCATGGCTACTTTAGGGATATTAGCTGAGGATTTAGTAAATATCTTTCCATCAGTGCCATGTGACAGACATGTCAGAGTTATCTCCTGTGAGCCCAACTGCTGAGTGTTCGCCACACGTTAGATACTATGCTAAGTGGTTGTGATTGGTTATTTTGTTTCATTCACACACCTACCCTCTTGGGTTATTATTAACTTAGCTTACAAATAAAGATATTGAGGCACCATAACATTTTTGCTATTATTTGATACTTGCCCAACATCAAACTAAGTTAGGTCAAACAGGAAGTCTAGCATTGTGTCTAAAGTTCCTATCCTTTGTCATCTATTGTCTCTTATAAATCATTGTTTTGTTTGTATACCAATAGGTTGGTTTCATGGTGACAGTTTCATACATGTGTATCATTGTGCTGTCTTGGTACTCGCCCTGATCTCTTCTGTTTGCCTCTTTCCTTGATTGTCCTTTTCCTTATGAACTAGTTCTCTCTTCACTCATGATAAATATAAATTATCACCCTCTCGTATCCCTTCTTTTCACTTAGACATTTTCCTCCCCCCTCATTGTTTCCTATTAACTTTCACATCCTAGAAAACATACACACATATGTATATATATGTAGATAAGCACACATTTAGATATACATATACACATAATGTACACACATAGATAAGCATCCATGTATACATATATACACACACATGTAGATATAAATACACACATATAAAACACACTTATAAGAATGCGTATGTGTAAATGTATATAAACATACATGTGCACCCATGTATATAAGTATACACATGTATGCATATGCACGTGTGTATAATGATGCGTGAATATATGCATGAATACACACATTATATAAGCATACTATATAATACTTCATACATACATGTATGTAAGCATACATGTGAATAAAAGTATGCACACATGTATATTTCATATGTACATATTAAATCTAAGTTCTACACATGAAAGAAAATGTGATATGAGACTTTCTGACTCTGACTTATTTCCTTAATATACTGATCTGTATTCTATCTGGCATATGCCATAATTTCATTATTCTTTACAAGTGGCTAAAATTCCATTTTGCATATGTACATTTTCTTTATCTGTTCACATATTGATAGATATCAAGGCAAATGCTAGACTTAGAATCATTGAAGTTTTGATGTGATGTCCTCTTAAGTCTTGGGCATTTGAATACTTAGTTCCTAGTTGGTAGCTGGGAGAGGAGTAGGATGGTATGGTCTTTGTTAGAGGAAGCATGTTGGTAGTGTGAGCTTTGAGATCTCAAAAGACTTGTAATGCTTGAGTTAGATCTCGCTGCTTTCTGTGAGCTCTCAATTGTTTCTGCCACTATTTCTCTGCTTGATCATCATGAACCCTCTGGACCCATAAGCCCCAAATAAACACTTCCTTCTATAATTTGCCTTAGTCATGATGTTTTATTACCTTAATAGAAGAGTAACAAAAGCAGAATCACACACACACACACACACACACACACACACCCTGGAGAGGTATGGCTAGATTATATGATACTTGTAGTTCACTTTTTTATTTACATTGTTAAGGGCTGATCAACTGCTTGATTGGCTAATTGATTATTTTTATGTAGCCTGAGTTGACCAGGTATTGGTTTAAGCTGAGGATGACCTTGAACTCATGAGCCTTCTACCACTGGGATACTAAAATGATAGAAATAGGGCTGTCTGCCACAATTCTGATTTAGGTAGGTTTAGGGATTAAACCTTAGAACTCTAGAATATTAGGCCAGGTCTCTACCAACTGCACCACATTCCCAACCAATAGTTTACACTTTTTGGAGAACCATCATATTGACTTCCTTAATGGAAACCCCAGTTTGTACTCACAGCAGCAGTGAAGAATGGCTCCTCATTTCCTCACAATGCTCAGCAGCATTTGTTGCTGCATTTTGTTTTGTATTGTTTTTTTAATTTGTTTTGATTTTTGAAAGTGATTCTGATTGAAATGAGATGATCTCAAAGCAGGTTTAATTTGTACTCCCCCAATGGGTGCAAGTACAGGACACTCTCAAATACTTATTGGACGTTTGCAAGTCTTCCTTTCAGAACTGTAGAATTCACTGCCCTGTGTATCAACTGAATGATTTGGGTTTTAAGCATTTAATTTGTGGAATTTTAGAGGAGAGAGTTCTCAATAATGAGTTCAAGAGCATATTAAGTTCATATACCATGATCAAGTTGCCATCATTTCAGGGATCAAAGATGTTCAAAATATGCAAATCAATAAATGTAAAACAGACTTAAGGACAGAAGTCACATGACTATTTCAATATATGAGAAAGAAAAAGGTCTTTGGTAAAGTTCAGCATCCTTTCATGAATAAAATCCTGAGGAAACTAAGATTAGAAGAAGCATGTGTCACATGGTCACAGCCACACAAAACAGGCCTATAGCCTCAGGTGGTGACAGCCACAGCAACAAACCTATAGCCTCATATGATGATCGTCACAGCAACAAACTTATAGCCAATATTATACTAAGTGGAGAAACTGAAAGCATTTTATCTAAAATCAAGAGTGGAAGGAGGGTGCCGCTCCCTCCACTCAAAGCTATTCCTTGAAGTATTAGCTATAACAATAAAAAGAAGAAACTAGAAGTGGCATAGAAAAGAATGGAAGAAGCCAAACCAATGCTGTCTGCAGACAGCATGACCTTGAGCTTAAGAGACCTGAAAGGCTATACTAGAAAATTGTTAGAGCTGTTAGAAAGATACTTTTAGTGAACTAGCAGGATACATAATTAACATTTAAATTACAGTATCTTTCATACATACAGATGATGAACTTACTGATAAAAGAATCAGGAAAAAATGTCTGAATTAAAACAGTATCCAAAACGTAAAATAATTTTTAAAAATAGAAATAAAGTTAATAAAGGAGCTGAAAGACTATTGCAATGAAAACTTTAACACATAATAGAAATAGAAGACTCTAGAAGATTATAAAGATCAATTGACTCAAACTTATAAGAACTTATATGTTCTGAACAACAAAAAAAATGGGAATTATATATTTCACAACTGACTAAATCATTAAGTATTTTCTATACTTTTTCTCTAATTCTGTATGTTCTGTTCAGTTTTTCAGCCATTCTTTCTTGGAAATGTCAAAGCTGGAAAGGAAGGTATTGATTTGGACAGAAAATGTTCCCCACAAGCTCATGTGAAAGAATATTTGGTCCCCATCTCATGTCACTATTTGGGAGAGTTTTTGAAACCTTTGAAAGGTGAAGCATAGCTTGAGGAATTGGGTCATTAGGAGCCTAGCCTTCTTCCTGTCCTTTATACTTCCCAGTCACAAATGTGAGCAAGTTCCTGCTGCCACATTCTCCAGGGGCTCATAACACCAGCAGTGTCTACCCTGCCGTGGTAGACTGTATACCCTTAAACCAAGTGTCCAGGTGACTCCTTCCTCTATTAAGTTGCCACAAGGATGAAGATACCTGTCATGGGAAGAGTTCCTGTTCTCAAAATGTCTATAGCCTTTCGAGTAAAAGATTCAATGCCCTGAGGACTATGCCTTAGGTTTAGCCAAAGGACACTGAAGGAACAGTTAAAGGCAACCAATTTACCCAGGTAAAACCTGTCTATGCTTAGAAAATAGTCTTGGAGAATAGGTAGGAATTCACCAAATATTTAGGACTGGAGGTGACCTGGGTAGAAAATAACCACTGGAAAGACATAGTGAGGAGAGAGTCTAAGTCTCATTGCTTGGGGAAATGGAAAATAATAAAGCCAAAATAGAACAAACGAGAAGAAAATGGTTAGCAGTATATCAAAAATGTCACATGGAGGCTGACACATGATGGAAAAACCATATCACTGTTCAAGCATGATGTCAGTCTAGCCTTGTGGTTTGAGCAACCCTCAGTAAACACAAGCTCAGGCATCTGTCAGAAAGTGTCTTGCCCGGACTCACTATCCTTCTATAAACATTTCACTTTCAGTTTCTTACATTTGTTCTATAAAGAAACTTGACTTAATTGAATCAGTAATTTGATGTTGACCAACTAAAAGGGAAAAAAAGAATCACCAGGCTTCATTTTGACAGTCAAAATGATAGATGTGCCCCTTCTTTTCGACTAATTTGCCAGGCATGATTGATTTAATAATAGGTAGGTTTCATTTTAATACTAGTGACAATTGGGGAAAGAGTTGGCAAGGAGAATAAAAGAGTGGTACTCTATAGCAGGTATTTAACGAAGACAGCCTAAAAATCAATATTAATCCTTTGCTGGCAGCTGAACATTTCAGTCAACCTAAGCAGACGAATGGGCCATAATGTCAGTCAGTAGTATTAGTCTATTCCTTGGCTGAGTCTTGCTCTAAATGAGAACTGTTGATTAAAAATCCATCCAGGGATGCCACCACACATGTTAAGTAGCTCTCATTCTCCCCAGAGTCAGAAAATGTTTCTCCTTTTGCCTTTTCAGGGTTTTTCTTTACTCTTCTGTTTCCTAGTAGATCTTTACTGCACCTAGAGACAAAATTCCTGAAGTCATTTTCTGACCCAAGGACATCCCCTCATCTATAGAATAGGACAGTGGCTTCCTGGAGTCACTCCCCCAAGACCATCACCACACAGAGAGAGTACAGTAGTTGCACACTGGATATAAACCAGCACCATGCTAGCAGCAGGTAAAAGTTGTAAAGAACAAAGCAAATTTTGGGTATGGTCCTAAAGCCAGATTTCTTGTTCTCTGAATGTTGCCAAAATGAATTCTTTTACAAAATTCATCTCACTATCATGATTTTAATTAGTTACTCTTCATTTGGGGCTCTACAGAAAGAGATCATATGTTTGTCTTGAAGTGTCTAAAGCAAGAAAATACTTAAATAGATAAAATAGACTTCAACCCAGTCAATCTCCTAGAAAATGCAAGAATTTCTAATGGATTTTTATCTCTATTTGCTGCAGGTTGGGAGAAAGACACATGCCTAGCATCCCCAAAACAATATGTGATTAACAGAAGAAATAAAGACCAGCCAGAAAACTGGATCTTCTTTGACAGGAGCTGCATAAAAACTGTTGTGATTTTTATATTAATCCAGTATAATTGGACATCTTGTGGGAAGTTCACACCTGAAGAAACTTCTTTCCTAGGAAATGCAGTCCATGCCTCCATCCTCACTCAGTACACATTCTCAGGTATGTGTCCATGTCTCTGACCTATGGTAGTGAAGTATGTATGTTTTCCCTCTGGCTTTTTATGTCATTTTCATCAATTAGGTCTTTGTAATTATTCTGACAATGGCCAAGAACCTCAGCTTAGGGTATGATTTCATGACAAAAAAAAATGTATAAAATAGGGCTACTCTTACCAGGATGAGAAAGACTATAAAGAGAACTAAACACCCTCTTGGATTTTACTGTAATGAAGGTTCCAGGATGAATGCAGTGCATTAGTGTCTTGATTGACACTCAACATGATTAGTATCATTGTCACAGATGATGAAGCCATTAAAAACCCAACAGTTACCATAACCAGTGAGTGATGGAACTAGTAGCTTACAAATGACTCTTACTCTGAAGCAGCTACACTTTCTATACTTTTCAAAGCAGTTATGGTAAAAAAAATAGCATATGAAAAACTTAAAATATATCAAGCAACTTTCCTTGACATCTCTCTTCCTTTTATGCCTTACATTCATTTTTTTTATTAGGTCTACATATTTGTGTATAGAATCCAGTCACATTTCCTCTCACTTGCTCATACACTGCTAAAAACCACCAATGTGCTTTTCTGGATCATATGGTACTCTCTTAACTGGTCTCCTCGTGTGTGCCTCTAGGCTCATGCTATCTAGCCTTGATATTGAAGCTTACATGAACCTTTTAAAATGTCAGATCAAATCAGTCCTCTACTCCAAATTATCCAGTGGCTTTCCATTTCACTCAAAGCAAAAGACAATTAAAGATCACCAAAAATGGTAGAGGAGGGAACTCCAGGGCTCCATGCCCCAACGAAGCAGCTAATAAACTGGCAAAAACTGTCAGAATCAACGTTAGCAGAATTTTTCAATACAGTCGAACACACAATAGTCCTTTTATGTCTGTGAAGTGTTACCCCTGGATGTCACACAGTTCATGTTCACAAAGCCCTTGGGGGTTGAATGATTTAAATTACTGAAGGTTCTCCCAAGTCTCTTCATGCTGAGTAATTCACTCATTTTTAGTGCTAAATACTATTCCTCTGTGTAGATGTGCTACAATTTATCTCTTCAACTAATGAATGTCATCTTGGTTGATTCTAAATTTTAGAAATTGGAAAATTAACCCTAAGTAATTCATTTGCAGATTTTGGTGCTGCCATAGTTTTTTAATCTTTTGATTAACCACAAGGAGCATGGTTGTGGTTCTTACAATAAAAATATATGTAGCTCTGTAAGAAGCATCTAGACTATTCTATAAAAGACAACTATTTTGTATTCTCACCAGCAATGAATGAGAGATCTCCTACATCCTTCCTTAGGTTTATACAGTTGTCTAACCTTTTTGGTAAAGTTAATATTCAAATATTTGGTCTATTGTATTTAGTTGTATTGTTCGTTTGCTATATGCTACATTTATAAGAGGTTTCCACATACTTTGGGTAACAGTACTTTAGCTTATCTTCATCTCTTGACATTGCCTTTCATAGAACAGTATTTAATCTTAAAATAATTCAACTTATCAATTGTGTGTTTCATCATTTATGCCTGGTTGTTATAGCTAAAATACCACCAGTAAACCTGGTATATCTAGGATTTTTTCCCCTTGACAGACTCCTCGGAGTTTCATACTTTCACCTTTGACTTTTTAGGTTTATGATCCCTCCTGAGCTAGATGTTAAAAAGTATAAGTTACATGTCTTTATTCACTCTTTTGTATGATATTTGTCAGATGATCTGTCATAATTTCTCAAGAAGACTATTTTGCCTCTGTTGGATTATCTTCTTAAAATGTTTACAGAAGTCTATTTCTAAACTTGTAGATGTTTTTGCTGAAGTAGTTCTTACTATTTTTTCCCTGATACCATACTTTCATTACCACAGCTTGCTAGTAAGTCTTGAGATTAAATAGACTCAGTTCTCTACTTTATTCTTTTTCAACATTAAATTGAATCCTGGGTTTTCTATTAAGAAGGTACATGACCATCCATCACACAACTGTCATCCTTTTAAACCCCTCTTTCTTCAGTCCACACACTCATTCACCCCAAGTTCTATGATCTTGCCTCAGAATATTTCTTCAATAAGTACAATTCCCTAATCTCCATTAGTTTACATTAGTATTAGTATCAATGATTATAGCTTCCCACTATTTCCTTAGCTCTTTTTGTCCTTTCAAGTCATTTGTTATATCACTGGATGAGGGATAATTTTCAAAATCTGTGTTCACTTATCTTGGTAATGGATCTAGTTGCTCAAGAATGTACATAACCCTAATGATGAACATCTAACTACAGTTATCTCTGACCTAATTTAGTATCTTCCTCCCCCTTTTTATTAGCTCTATTTCAGTGATGTCCTTTTTCCCCTCTGAATATGTCACCTCTCCAGATACCACTAGAACTTACACACTATGGATTTTGCTGCTGTTTAACTCCTATCTCTCAGCTCGAGCTTGTAATATTTTTTGAAATGCCTATCCCTGTCCTTCTGACTAGCAAATCTCGTAATCTATAACAGGGTTTATGAGCACAGCACCCTATACCCCTTCTCTGTTCAACTCTTCTGTGATGTTTTCTTCACGCATGTTATAGCTTGTACTTGCATAATTCATTGAATAGCATCATTTTTGTTTTTATTTGACCTTGAGACAAGGTCTCTAGACAAGGTTAGATTCAAACTTGATATGTAGCTGAAATAACCTTGAATTTCTGATATTCCTGCATCTATCCCCTGCAAGTGCTGGGATTATTGGCATACATTACCACTTATTTTGTTCAGTGCTGTAGAATGAATCAAGGGCTTCTTACCTACTATGCAAGTACTCAGTGTCCCCAACCCTAAATTATAGTTTTTAAATCTCATTTTAAGTTCTGTGAGAGAAGGAAGGATTTTGATGTGCTATTTATTTATCTATCTATCCATCATCTGTCAATCATCTATTATTATTATTATTATTCCCACCATTATACAGGCTACCTATTCTTGTGAAGACTCCAACAGCTTTTGGGAAGAAGTTCCAAAAATATCTTCAAGCATATGAAGATAAGGGACAGTATAATCCTATAAAGAAATATTCCTGAAAAAGTAGGGAGAGGGATTCTGTATACAATTTGTGCCAGGCACCAAATGGAGGATAAAAATGCCTTGAAGACTTCAGTCAAATTATCAAGTATATAGCAAGCTCTGATTCTCAGTGATGTCCATATGAATAACTCTACATCCTATGACTGGAGAATAGGAATTGACAACACAAGCACACCCAGTCCAGTGTAGGCTCATTTCAGAAACTGGGTGGGTGGATGGGTCAGAAACTTCAAGTGTCATGAGTCATTGAATCAGCCCCATGCCCAGGGAGAGTCGTGACAGCACATCTAATTACAAGTCAGATGAAGGCAATTACTCAGTGTTCAAGAAGAACAGGCTCTTAGTACCCCACTTTCCTTCCTTGTCTGATGATTTAAGGCAATTATTTTTCTTTAGTCTTAACATAGATCAATTGCCTAATGTATGCTCCATTCTGCACATTAGTAAATGTTATATAAAAGAAAAGTTTCCCTGGAAAATGCTTTAGTCAATACAACTATTCAGGCTTCTTTACTACAAGCCTCTTGAGTTTATTTGCACCACATTCCTCTGAAAACTGAATATATCATTGGCCCAAATGTATTTAACCATGAGAACATTACTTGGTTTTCTTGTTTGTTTTAAACAAAGTATCTTTCTTGACTGATGCTTCATCGAACTGATTTGGTAAAATGGTAATCTATATTTTTCCCCTCTTATTTTCATGTAGCTAACTCAGAGAAATTAGCAGTAGCTGCTATGCATAGTCATAGTCATTTAAAAGAAGTCATATGATCTTTAAAAAAGAGAGAGAGAGTTGCAGAGTGTCCTTGTTGTTTGTGTCTTTATACAACATCATAAAGTACATCTATGAAAACTCAGATCTCTTTTTCATATTCTTAAGAGATGAGCTAACCCCAAGATACATAAAAGAGTAGCTGGTATAGCCAGTATACTACCTTACAGTTTAAGTTTTCTTTATGAATACAAAATCACACACTAATTACATGATTAATTAAATTAATTGATGAATTAAATTAATTAAAATTCATTTAAGTAAAATTAAAATCAAGTTGAAAACTATAAAAGTATAATACACACACAAACAGTTTCACAGTTGCTCAAGGTCAAGTATTAGTCTCTGTACCTCTTGTATGAACTCTGTTAAAATGAAGAGCTTTGGATTACACTAACATCAATGAATGGCTGAGTGAAGCTTTTTACTCTAACATTCATATGGCTAGAACATTAGTAGGTGATTAAAAGTTTCTGGCTCCATTATAGTCTGGCGAATCTCTGTTGACTATGTGTCCTGTATGGATGAAACTGGTGTTCTACAACTCATGACTATAATTATGGAAAATCATGTAGAGAAAAGGAAAGCCCAACAATCTTGAAATCCACCTATCTATCAAAACAAGCGTAGAGTTAGATTCTAAACCTGTGAGTAGCACAGCATTAGCACAGGCTAGGCCTGCTGTATGCTTTCCAGTCTCTAAACAAAAGCCCTGACAAGTTACTCTCATGTTTTTACTTTTAATGAACCTGAAATTCCACAGAGTTTAGAGTGTAATATGAGAGTTATGTTTAGTACAAATTCCAGATGGTTCTTTTCCTATTAGGTAATCCAGTCTGGAAATTCCCTCAAAAAACACACCCATAGGTGGGGTTACTAATTCTCCAGGAGCTTATCAAACCAAATTAATTGATAAACAAGATTAGCCACCATACATACTATTTAATTATGAATAAATTTTAATTGGTCTTGCATTTTATTTGGCCACTTCAAAATGGTAGCAACATTAAGTGAGCTAATAGTACAAGGCATAGCTCATTTTTTATTGTTGATGGCATAATTTGAATATAAAATATGTGCCTGATATTTTGTGGCTCATATTCTGGAAGGTTATGACACTCAGGGGATCATCTGTAGAATGTTGCAAACAGTAAGGAAACTACCACTTAATGATATGTCAGTGCAAATATTCCTGGGCTGTTCTCATGTCCCTAACAAGGGAAAACAAGACTCAGTATATTGTGTCTTCTTCAGTCTTATGGCTGTTTGTCATGCAGATAGGCTTGTGGCAAAGTATCTCACATAAACAGCTTAAAGGAGGAAAGATACCATGGCTCATGACTTCAGACATATAAGCCCTCCTGGCAAAGATGGTACAACAAAGCAGCTCATACTACAAAGGCCAGGAAAGAAAGAAGGATGGTGAATGTTCAGTTCTATAGTTTTTTGCCCAGAGTCTGACATATGGTTGCATAATACAATCTTCCAAAGGCTTAGACATTTGCTGCCTGCATAGTTCCTCTCACATCTGGGTCCATTTGTTTCCTGTGGCCTTCCTGAGAAGAAACCCCCTAATTCTAGTCTCTCTAACTTGCTGGGATAGCCATTGTCTGGCTTCACCCTTACACTTTCATGCATTATTCTCTCAAGGGCTGTCATCAGGGACAATCATGCATTACATGGCTTCTCTAGCTCATCTGTAAACTCTGGATTGAAATTTCCACTCTGTAATTCTTTTATTTTGAATTCCTACAAAACCAGCATCATATAGGTGATGCCAGGTCTGTCAGCAGTTCGAGCAGTGGCCAGGATGTTTGGACCTTGGTTTCTTTGGTCACTGAGCAGCTGAGCCGTTGAGAATGATATAAAGAATTCAGGGGAAATAAATTTCTGGGTGTCTGCTGTGTGGGCAGGAAGCTTCAGAAGTAAAATATTTTTCCTAAATAATACTTTTAGTTTATCCTTTGATAACTTTGTAAGTGTGCATAATGCATCTTGATCATATCTACCCAACTCTTCCCCTCCATCTTCCTCTAGGACTCCACAAACACCTCTTACTGTCAATGTCACAACTACTTCTTAGCTATTTTTATCTATCATTTTTAACCCATTGAGTCCAATTAGTGCCACCCATATGCACATGAGTGTGGAGTCATCCACTAGGGTATAGGTAACCTGCCAGTGGCCACTTCCCCAAAGTAAAATGATTCTCCCTCCCTCAGCAGCTATCAACTGGCCCAATAGCTTCTCAGATGGGGTGGGGCCTGAGCAGCCCTTCCCGCATCCACGCTGGAAATTTTGACTGGCTTGATCTCATATAGATGACCTGGCTTAATCTTGTGTAGATGACCATGGCTACTGTGAGTTATTTATGCAAACACCATGACATGACCAAAAGACAGTATTCCACAACACTCTTCTCCATCCTAGCTCTATTGCTTCTTCAGTTACACACCCTGAAAACAAGTTGATACAGTTAGTCCGCCTATTGCTGTGAACTCAGTCACTTGATCTCAGGACTTTGAACAAGTGTCAGTGTCTATATTAACTACTACCCACCATAAAAAGAAGCTTCTCTGGCCAAGCTATAAACAGCACCATCTATGGATATAAATACAAGTATTTAGAAGGCAGTTTTACAATGCGACTATTCAGAAATTCAGTGGGGCCTCCTGTATTTCAGGTTAGCGTCAAACACAGTATATAATGGAGGATGACCTGGAATTTTTTATTCTTCTTCCTGATTTTTAACCTACGATAATCCTACTTCCATTTCCCAACTGCTGAGACTATAGGCATGTATCACTATGCCCAGGTTAGGCAGTACTGAGTATAAATCCCAGGGATTTGTGAATTCTAGGCAAATAATATACCAAATGAGCTACAAGCCCCAAGCCTCAAAGTAAAGTGTTTACTATTTAAAACCTTTGAACCCACAATGTGGAAACCAGTCAATTTCTGAGATGTTCTCAAATACTCTTTCCCATTGTCTCAGTAGAAAGTACTCTGGCTTTGTTTCAACATCTTTACTCTCTTCATAACCGTTCTTTCCTTGGCCACACCTTCACACTGGCTTTTCTGACCAAGTTGTGAGGTTTCAGAGTCTTGTCTACATTTATTTTGTTACTCTCAATTCTAACTGGAAGCCTAGCTAATAGTAGTTAGCAATAATAATGCCACAACTTGAATGCAGAAATCCATTGAAATGTGGCCTGACCACTCCTACATCACTCATAAACTGAGAAAATTCCCCCCCAAAGACTTGTCTACAGGCCAGACTGATAGAGCCATTTCCCCAATTGTGGCTTCCTTCTCCCAAATGACTCTAGTTCGTGGCGACTTAACAAAAAGCTAAGTAGCACACCAATCAAGTAGAGAATTAAGGTCAACCATACCATTACAGACTATATAATTGACTTTTCATTACTTTTCTGCCTACTTGACATGCCGATGGCTTTCTATACTTGCAAGTAAGTCTTGCTTTTCACTTTTTTTTTAAGTACTTGTGTTTCTTGATCACTCTATTTTAAGTACCTATGTCCCAGTCGTCAGTAAGTCTTGCTTAATCATCTACAGAATGATCAAAATTGGGTATGCTTATTTGCAGACCTATGTGCTCCTTATTGAATGACCATGTTGTCCCTAACCCAATGGAGAACCCAGATTTATTGAAGATGGAGGCTGGGGATGCTCAGAGCAATAAATGAGAAGCATGATTAATCTTGCTATATTTGAGATAGAGGGGGAGGTTATTTCATTTGGAAGGATTTATATGTTTCAATTGTATAGATTATATATAAGTAATCATCCTGCTGGGATTTTATTAAAGATTTTGATGAAGAATATTACTTCAAATCAAATAACTTGTACAAACACTTGATGACATATAACAATTAGTTCTTTCAGACATTTTTTTCAAGCAGCCCTCATTTATACTTAAAGGGAAGCTAGCTAGCTGTTCATGTTCACTGACCTGCAAGATTCAAGAAATCACAGAAGTAGTTTGCAATGTTGCCAAACAATCAAATTTATTCACACTACATGTTGGGTTTCTCAGATGCAAGTATAGGTAATAGACCATACATAAAACTGTATTTGGTCTAAATGTCCAGTTATGTATTTTAACTACTAGTTGGAAAACATTGTCTAATGCTTGGTGGTGTCAGTAGCAAAGTATACAGGTGAAAAACTTGTTCTTAGTGTTGGAGGAGAATGGAGCTAAACCAATAAATAAATAAATAAATAAATAAATAAATAAATAAATCAAGGAATCCACTGCTTGTTAAACCTGACAGAAGAAAATGAAATAGTAAAAATCTATATTAAAATGGAGAGAAATATTTTCTTAACAATGTTCTCCTTATCCTACAGATAGAGTCACAAACCTCAGAAGTAATTAAAATAAAGATTTCAAGGGGAGGGCAAATACCCCTGCAAACTCAGAATGATAAAACACACACAGCCTGACCTCTGTTACCATCGAATCAAATAAGCTGTTAATTACAAAAGGATGAACACTCTCAGGAGATAACAGCAAACTCCAGGCAGTCAATAGGATGTGATAACATCCAATACAATCAAGAAACATTTGAGTTGAACACAGGATTATACACGAGGATGGGAGGATAAGGAGACATGGCATTTCTGAGTCTAGTAAACAGAATGCGTTCAAATGCCAGCTGAGGCAGGTAGAAGGCAGGAAAGACAGATGTGATGAGTTAATCACAGGGAAGGTGAGAGACAAATGGCTGGGCTCCATTCCCTAGGCTGGCAGGGATGGAGGAGCCAGGATGACCTCCCCTGCATTCTTAACCTTTAATTATCAGTTGGAGACACATGTGACTGTAATGTTAACAAAGATTAAAAGCTTTGTAACTGCTACTGATTTTTTTTTGGTTATGCAGGTAAATTTTTTTCTTGTTTAAATAATAAAGTCAATTGTGTTTTCTAAAAGTCCTGATACTACAGTGTAACTATTCATGAAAGGATACATTTTTAAGAAAGGTTACTTCAATGAACATCAGAACCTGATGCTTACACTGTACACTGGTTAATTATTGCTGTGTAAGACACTATACATTAGCTACATTTTGCTATGCAACAAACTATTCTCACACCTGGTTTAGAGTCATTCTTACTTTTTAATCTCACAGGTATGTTTTGGTCAGGTATCTGAATACAGCTTAACTGAAAGGTCTCTCAGAAACCCACAGTCAAGATACTGGCTATTGCTACATTTATCTCAAGGTTCAACTGGTAGAGCATTAGTCTCTATGCTGGTTCACATCCTATTGGAAGCCAGTCTGTTCACATTCAGGCTCAATACTCTACTTGCTTGCAGGATTCAGGCTTTCACCAGATGTTGGCTGGAAATATCAGTTGCTTGGCATAAAGATGTAACTACTTGCCTCTTCATAACAAGAAAGATTGTCTCTGGGGAGGGTACAGGGAGAGAGGAAAGAGGAAGAGTGGGACGAGGAATGAAGCTAGATTCCAACATAACAAGAAAGTCCAGGTGTTTTGTTTCCTAATCTTAGAAGGAATATTCCATCATGCTTACTTTGTTCAGTATAAGCAACTCGTTGATCCTAGCCACACTCAAGGGCAAAGGATTACCATAGACCATGGAGACTATGACATAAGCATCATTGGGGCAACCTGAGAGACAGGCCCCCATATCTTATCAAAATTCAGGATCAATACAATAATAACATTTTCCCTCTCAAGTAAATTAACAATTTGGTAAAGTCAAGTATACACAGATTAGATATAGAGACAAGATTAGGATCTTGTCCTGATATCTAAAATGCATTTCATATATATATATATATGACATATCTCCAGTAAAGGTCTCCAAGGTCCTCCACAGTGTACAAGAGACATTTTCTATTTGACTCCTTGAGCTTGCACATAGTCCTTCTTCCCTAAAACCACCTTCATGAAAATAATACTCTATATCCAACCAATTTGCATTACTGTAATGAGACAGTTGAAGTCTATTTAAAAATAGGTTTGCTTAACTCACAGATCCAAGTGGTGAAGGTCAAGGCATTTGCTCAACCTTGATGAGGACCTCATGCTGGATGGAGACACACAGCAGGAGAGAGCATGGAAGGAGGAAGTCGTATTTAGAAAAGAAGCTATAAAGTGACCAAATAATTGCTCAGAGTTTTGTTATTGTTTTGTTTGTTTACTGCCATTGTTTTGAGAAAGGGTATCACCAGGCAGCCCTGGCTGGCTTGGGAACTTTCTGTGTAGACCAGAATGGCCTTGACTCACAGAGGTCTGCCTGCCTCTGACTCCTAAGAGCAGGGATTAAAGGCATGTGCTGCCATGCCTATCTTCCTCAGGGTTTCATAAAACTCAAAGATCCCATTAAAACCACCACAGTCCTATCCAACAGGAAGTGCATCCAATGACCCCCAAATCCCTAGAAGCCCCACCCTACAAGGTTTCATCATTTACAGCCTACATATTTTCTGGGAGGACACTATCTAACTGTACCTCAACTATAGTAAAATTAATTGGCTCCTATTCCCTCTACCCATCTCAGTGTTCATCATACACTCTTCTCCTTAGTCACTGGCTGCTCTATGGCTAAATTTTGATGTTATTTAAGGTTTTCTCCTTGATCTCATCTACTCATTCCACACAGTTATTCCCATATCCTTACTCAAGTAAGGGCATATACGGTATTGAAATCCCAAATCCATTATATCCTGTGCATTTACTTACACTTCATTTCTACTTTCAGGATTTATTCCACAAACTTTCTTCTTTGCCATCTGTTGAAGCTCAGGCAAATACAACAGTCTTACTGTGTTGGTCAAAGTAGAAATGAAATTGACATTTTAGATTCCTGCCCTCTTTCTATCCTCATTTTAAAATTACATTGACTCATACAAAATATAAAATTATGTGCATGTTTTTTATTTATTTCTTGAATTTTCATTCTCTTTTTAACTTTTACCACAGCTGCTCCAATTTTGGGATCTTATTTCCATGGATTAAAATCATAACCTTCTGATTGGTTATTGCTTCGTATTGGTCTTTATGTACAGAGTCAGCTTTCCACAATCCTTCTCAGCTTTCTCAACAGCACGGCTGAAGAATTTTTACATGTACACATACAACACACATACACACACACACACACATACACACACACACATATCCACATACACGTATATACCACACAGCTACCTGAATGCCAATGTGAAGGTCTCTCTTTGGTCTTTCCATGGTATCCTAAACATACTTTACTGGTTCAATGACTATTCTGTGTCCTACTTTGGGTTTGCTTGTTTCCGCTGTAAGACTAGACACTGTGCAAACAGAATCTCATTATCAATTGGTGGGGTAATCTTTTTGTACATTTTGTGAATTTGTGGCTCTATACTTCCTCACTTACTTAACGCATTCTCTGTTTGGCTTTAATAAAGAGCTGACAGCCTAGATCTAGGCAGGAAAGGGAAGGTAGGTAGGACTTCCGGAAAGATATAGGAACTCTGTTGAAGAATTGAGAGGCAGAAGGTACGCCAGTCAGACATGGGGGAAGTCGGATATACAGGGACTGAGTGAGTGTCAGAATGTGGATTAGAATGAGTGAGTTAAGTTATAGTAACTAGTTGGGAAATAGCCTAAGTTAAGACTTCAGCTTTTATAAATAAATATATCGCTGTGACATTATTTGGGAGCTGGCAGGTCAGAGACAGTCCAGAGATTCTCTATCCATAGCATCTAATTTAAAGTCTGACATAGAAGAGCTACCTAATAAGTTCACTGAATAAAATCATGAATGAATGCTAAATTTTCACCTTTTCACAATAAAATACCCCTCTTTATCCAGGGGGTACTTTCCAAAACTACAGGAGTTGCCTGACACTAGAGATAGTAACAAGCTTTATATATACACTACTTTCCTCATAAAACACATTGATTATAAAGGTAAAATGTACAAATTAAGCTTAGTAAGAGATTAACAACAGTATTATGCAACAGAACAGATGACATATACCACAAAGGACGTTACAAAAATATTTCTCTCTCACTCGTTCTTGGCCCGAGTCTCTCCTTCTTTCTCCCTCCCTGCCTCAATCTTTCTAGAAGAGTTACCCAAACACAGCACTTTGATACCACACAGGTAGTCTTGGAACCAAGAAAACTGCTGTGTGACTCACAGGCAGGTGGCAATGATAGCATATAGTGCTGGATGTCAGGGTGATGTCCATCATTCCATGATGAAGCACTGCAGTGCAGTGATTCATCCTGCTCCTCAGAAGGTGCACAATTTAAAATGTGTGACTTGTTTATTTCTAGAGCTTTCCATTTAATATTTAAGGACTGTGTGTAAGCACAGATAAATGAACATGCCTAGCAAAACTGTGGGTGGTGGGGAAGCCACTGTGCATAATATAAATTCAGACCAATCTTTTTAATTTTTATGAGAGCCCTCTATTTTCACAGGGAAAGGTAAGGGTAAGATTTCCAGGAAGTATGATGCCATTTTTCCTAGCCCCACCCAGTAGGAAGCAGTAGGTGAGGGTTCCAGCAAATACTTAGTGAAAACTGAAAGCTGTATTCTGCTCTTGATTAGTAGGGATGTCTGAACTCAGGTTCACCAGCTTGGCCTTTGAACTTTGCATGCACCCTGTCATCTTCTCAGAGATTCCAGACATGTAGCTGCTATGTTGTGATTAGTCACACTCAGACAATTGAGGCCAGTAGTGGAGAGAGGCAAGTAGAGACTCTGTCCTACCTTTGAAGAACAATCACCCTTGAAAGACGTTCAGGAAAAAAAAAATGACTGACAGCTCTAAGGATAAACTAACTCCATTCAACCCAATTCAAATCCAAAGTTTTCATTGTTGTAATGGTGGACGTTGCCAAACTTCACTTTGGCAGGATTGGTTGTACTTCTCTCGGGTGACTCACAAGGCATCAGTAGTTTACCATGAAGCTGGGTTTTGGTATTTCTTCAGAGCCATGATTTCTTAGAGATACCATCTCAGTACTTCAAACACACCTACACTGTGGAAGAAGGATTATAACTATTCTTACAAGTAGATTCTTGAGTCCGCCTCACATTCTCCAGCAGGACCACACCTAATTTGTACTAGCAAAGGAATCCATTCTGAATTAACTATGGGGTCAGCATCTTTTGTCCTCCCTGGAGAAGAGCATGTCTGTTACCACTTAATTTGTTATTAATAGCACACTTAGATCATTATAATAACTTAGGAGCCCAAATTCTCCTCTGTGTATGTGTGTGTTAGTATGTGAGAGAATACAGTTAAAGTACATATGATCATTTAAAACCATCTCTCTGTGTGTAAGTTGTAACTAAGTTGAAATTCCTTGGATTCTTTAACTTCTTTTTTTTTCCTTCTGACTTCATCCAGAGAGCCCTGAGTATCCATCCTCTCTCACTTGTCCGGCTCCTAGAACTACTTGTCATCATCTTCAATGACACTTCTCTTTGGCTAGAAATGAATTAGGCTCTGTTTTGAAGGCTTCATAGATTAAATGTTCCTCCTTCAACCTTAGGCATTGCTGCAACAAAAGCTGTTCTGACTACACACAATCTGCTGCCTCGTAACATAGTGTCTGCTTACGTTCACGCCCTCCCACTTACCTGTCCAACAGCTCTGGGGCAGCATTACTCTCCCTTGTAGTTAGGGCTCTTCATTCACCATTTGGTACTATATCTTTATCCAAATGTTACAATACATTAATGCTTTAACAAAGTCAGATGTGAGATGGAGGATCAGAGAGCTCTTGCAGCACTTAGCATTTATTTCATATTGCTCAATTCAATACTCACTCTAATAAGAATATTAATATGCACTGGAAAGCATAAATCTATACTGAACATGTTCTAAGACATGTTTAAGACATGTTGAAGAGACATGTTTAAGACATGTCTAACATGATTAAGAAGCTGTTATAACTTAAGCAAAATTTAAAGAAATATAGTTTGGATCAGTAAGGTTTTGAGTTCATTTTGTTTTATTGTTTGTTATTTTGTCTGTTTTGTTTTTATTTAAAGTTTCAAATTTTCAATGAGTTGTCTTTAAAATACACAAACCCTTCCAAAGCCACCGAGAATGTATATGCATGCTAAAATTCCTAAATTAGAGCTAGGGCTTTAAAATTTGTAGATATTCTATCTCTGACCACATTTTGAAGATTTACTGGCTGAAAAGGTAATTAGTTCCTTTCTAAATACTCAAAGAACTTATTCTATAACCTTTCAAAAACCAAAATTCTGATTTCTTTCCCCTTTTGTTAAAGTTTCTTACCAGTTAAGAAACAAACAAGGATCTCTTCACATTTTCTAAAAAGTAAACAAACAAAACCCCCAAACAACAAAAAAGAACCAATAAAAAACAAACAAGCAAATAAACAAAGAAGACCCTTCTTACAAACAAGGAAGGAGAATGTGTTAGGCATTGCCAGCTGACACCTGAAATTCAGCTACTATCTTCATCCAAATATTCATCCCACCAAGCATATTGATCTAAACGCAATCAGCTTGAATTTGGGAGCATGTGTGAGTGTGTATATGAGTGAGTGAGTGAGTGAGTGAGTGAGTGAGTGTATGTGTACGTGTGTGAGTGTATGTATAAGTGTATGAGTGTGTGTGTGTGTGTGAACAGGTATGTGATTAGGTATGTGTGTTTAAGTGTGTGTGTGCAGGTGTGTGTGCAGGCTTGTTCACAACCATGTGGAAGTCACAGGAAAGCCTTAAGTGTGGTTCTTCCAGCACTACTCACTTTATATTTATTTGTTTGTTTGTTATTTTTTTTGAGACAGTGTCTTTCATTGGTCTGGAACTTGCCAAGTAGGCTAGTCTGGCTGGCCAATGGCCCCCCAGGAATCTACTTGTTTCTGCCTCCCCAGTGTTGTGATTACAAGTGTGTGCTCCTAGGCCTGGCTTCTTTCTACCAGAGGTTTTGCAAATTGAGTTTAGGTACTCATAGCTGCATAAATACTTTACCCACTGAGTTATCTTTCTGACTCCCAGTCGGCTTTGTCTTAATAAATACCCTCATGACTGTATACAACTGTCCTGCTTAAAAAACATTCTGTAACTCCTTCTTCTAAGCTCCCTAAGAGCAAGAACAGGTGAGCCAAGGCACATGTTTAAACAACCACTTAACTAAATGTAAGCAAAATTTAACTAGCACAAACTTATTTGCAAATAAATAATGGAACTTCATTTATAATTTTCCTTTTGAATAAATAATTTACAAAGAACTATATTAATACACTATATATTTATGTGAACGTGTGTATAATTAACTTACAAAATAATACTTTCAAGATAGTCTGTTAATTATATATAAAAGCATTTGTGTTTTTAAAACAATGTATTGCTATATACATACATTATTTTGTAAACAAATTTGCTTAAGCGTGTCACATTTACCTATATATACTGCACCACAAGTGTTAGTTTATAATAATATCATATTTTTCCTCTTTAATGCAACATGCATTCTCTTCCTAAAGTTAAGATTTTAAAAAACTCAAAATTAAGTAGTTCAGGATAACACAAGTTAAAGTTTATATTTTTCTTATTTAGAGTAGTAAATTGAAAGCTACTTTAAAGAGAACAAGTATGTTATGTAGATGTGAGGGGAAAATGCAAAGAAAGTTTAGAAGCTTTACATAAAAATGAGGTTGGAGGTGGGTGCATCACGTGAAGACTCACTGGACCTCTTGTAAGGCGGCCACAGAGGGAAATGGAGAAAACTTAAACAATGGGAAGGAAGCAACCTCAGAAGATCAGATGCAAACAGAGCGCAAAAGACAGGAAAGTGTGGGAGGAACTTTGCTTAGAGCCCTAAGTAACTGAAGGTCCCATTAACACAGAGGAAAGCTGGGATTGAATGCCAGTTTTGGGGGAGGGAGCACGGAAGGAAACAATCAGTTTTAAGAGCTCAGGCTCTATGTAGAGTAGACATTATCACTGTAACTTTCCAGAATTTAGGAATTTAGGTAGAAGGCTTTGAGTCATTTGTTCACTGACACACAGATGAGGTTAGAATATGAACATAGGAAGCTTTTGTTTTGTTTTGTTTTTATTTGTTTTATTTTGTTTTGTTTTGTTGAGATAGAGGCCCAGGATGATCTCTCAAATTCAAGATCCTCCTGTCTGAATTTCCACAGGTAGAGAAAATCGCATACCACTATTCCTCGGATCTACTTCCTTTGACACATACCTATTCTTTGTCTTTAGAAGAGACTGTAGGTGATTAAAAATTATCAGTGTGATTTTGGTCATTGTCTGCCCAGAGCAGAGGTTGTAAGAAACCTATTCTATATTAGATATCTGTGAACTATGACTATGACTACCTGGTTCCTAGCTTAAATGGTCTGCTATTCATGACCCGAGGAACCCAGATCACTGCTTGCTACAAGCTGGTTACCAAATCTAGTTTGAAGTAGTCGTTGCATTTCCTTGAAAATTTTCTCATTTGAAATCCAGGAGTTGAAATTTAGATGTCCAAATAGCCATGTTTCAACACCATGGAGAGAACGCTATAGAAGAACAATTCCGGAAACAAGGAAGCAGGGCAGGAGAGCTACTAGAAGGATTTGAACTTCAGTTTTATCTTTGAGCCCCAGCTGCACCTTGGTTTAGTTTAGTAAGGTCTTTCTGCCTAATGTGTTGTAAACTTTCCATCCTTTACATATAAGCAAAAGCTTCATGTTGCTACAATCATAGGTAACTGTTGAGACTTGAACAAGTTACTGAATTGGTGTGCTAATTTACAAGTGGAAAAAAACATTTTAAAAAGAATGAAGGAAAGGAAGGAAGGAAGGAAGGAAGGAAGGAAGGAAGGAAGGAAGGAAGAAAGGAAAAATAACCTTTTCGAATGCTATATGCAAACTACCTGTTTTTACTCCCTTAAATCCCATTTTATTACCTTAGAGTTCTGTTTGCTGAGTGCTTGCCTCCCATGCACAAAGCTGGCATTCCAATACCAGCAAAAGACAACACGGGGGTGGGGGGGGAGAGAGAGAGAGAGAGAGAGAGAGGGAGAGAGGGAGAGAGAAAGAGAGAGAGAGAGAGAGAGAGAGAGAGAGAGAGAGAGAGAGAGAGATCATCCTGTTGATTACCAGGATTCTTTCTTTCCTTTACAATAGTAGAAGACAATACCATGACTCACTGAACTTGCCAGAGCACACAATCCATTAGTCTAACAAACACAACCCCTTAGTCTAACACAACTCCTTAGTCTAACACAATCTCTTAGTCTAACACAATCCCTGAGTCTATTGAGTGGTAAGAATGCAAGATAAGCATCTGGTTGTTTTCTGCATGGCAGCCGCACAACCTAGTGCTTGACACTGGGCTTGCTCTCCTCAGTAACTACTTACCAGATGAGAAGTCGAGTTTCCTTAAGACATGACCTTAGGACCTAGAGACTCAGTTCCTGTCCCACTCCAAACTCCAAAAACTGGAGCACCATCTCCCTTTACTCACGTGCAATACTGATTTTGTTAATTTGTGTATGAATTCAGATTCTTTTTCTTACTTTCTCTCTTCTTCCTTCTTCTTTCATAACTAGTTTCACAATATGCAGTCAGCATCCCAGAAACTAGATACTTATATTCTTATTTTTTGAGTTATTCCTCTCTCTTGGATTATCTCAAGTCAGGAAGTCACTACAAGAGACCAGAAATAAGGCCTTAAATGAAACAGCATGTCATGATACTATAGCATGTATGCTACTGCCAGCTTTGGTATATAAAATGTCAAGGTTATTAATTTTTACCATGAAGTTTGAATTTTAAATGGTTCCCTAGTGATACAAAAAAATAATAACATGAAACTCTCAACTTTAGACTTAATGATTTTGTTAGTAAAGACCCAAAATCTAAGAAAGTTACTATACTTTCTTTTGCTCCAAACTCCAGTATGTTAGAAATATGCAGCCATTTCGCACTCAGTATACAAAGATGGAAAAATCAATATGTCACAGCTAACAGACTCCAACTCTGGTTTCACTATTTACACTAATATTACCAACATCTTCATGGTAACTTTAGTGTCCTGCTCATATGTGATAGACAGGTAATATATAAGTAGGAACAGAATTCTAGAAATTACCTTTAAGGCCAACTATGGTGAGTGGTTAGACATCACTGCAGGGCACATCCATCAGGGATTGAGGGAGAAGAGGCATTACCTGGGAAGAAACATGTCTAGCACAGAAGCACACATCTTTACCTTTGGGATGGAAGAACACTATTTGCCCAGCAGTCTCCAGCATCCCATTCTCTTTTTGAATGGAAATATTTACTGCCAAGTACATATTCAAACTATGAAAAGCCAAAGATAACTTTTCTTTAGGACAACCTGGCAGTTGAGCTTCTGCTGTACAGAAATTAATTACTTTTATTTGATTTATTTATATTACTATGAAGTTCAAAATAGGGTTCCTGCTCAAGTCCATCATTTTTCTACTGAGCCATGTACTATTTTATGCACTTGACTAAAGTTGCCTACAAGGAGCAAAACTGGTAAATATTGTCTTGATAGTTTAGCTTTTTTTTTAAGTTTTATTATATAAAAGAATGGGCTTCATTATAATGTTTTCATCCATTACGCAGTTTTGAAGACTGTCCTGTTTGACTGAACTTTCTGTTCTTGGGTTTTGCCTTTAATTTAAGCTTCCTGAAGACCTCTGGTCCTTGGCTTCTGTGTCACATCTCCTCTACCACCTAGAAATTCTCACTTGCAACCACTTGGTTCTTTGCCTGTGTCTTGTGTGTTGGTGATCATCTTAGCTCTGTCTTAAAACCTCTTCTGCCCTCACTCTGTTCTCTTCCCGGAGGAGTTCCCTCATGCTTGCAACGTCTGTTCCCACCTGTGCTGATAACATATAAATATCATCCCACATCAGGCTTTTCTTACTTACATCCTGTATGTCTGTTTCAGAAACTCACATGAACCACAAGTTACATCATCATATGCCCTTTCATCTGTAGGTCTTGTCCTGCTCACTCAGTTATATTGGATAGATGTCCATCTTAGGTGCCTTGTACAGAAAGGGCTTTGTTTTTCCTTCCTTTTTCCTCTCTTCCTATCTTTAGATTTCATCTCACCAACCCCAGAGATTTACTATAAACACTTTGATGCCCCCCTTTTCCCTATTTTTATTTCCTTGCCCCCTTTCACCTCTTCCTGTAGAATAATTGCTGTAATAACACATATATTTCCTTGTGTCTCTCTAAAACTCCTAA
Organism: Grammomys surdaster; assembly: GCF_004785775.1. Taxonomy (NCBI): domain Eukaryota; kingdom Metazoa; phylum Chordata; class Mammalia; order Rodentia; family Muridae; genus Grammomys; species Grammomys surdaster. The sequence continues at coordinate 5,508,743 of NW_021604643.1, forward strand.
TATTCAGGATGTCTGCTCTTCCTTTACCTGGAAACCTTCATTTCTTGTGTACAACTACTCTCCTGACCTAATAAACATGTCAACTTAATGCCTGCCAACTTTTATAGCAACAAACTCTCCCAAACTTCATGAAGGCAAGAGGCTCTGGCAGTGAGAGTCTGTGAGCCAAGAACCCCGAATGAAGCAGTAGCTGCTTCCCCAACCTGCTCTTGGCAGCCTGCTCCACTGACTCAGCCATGTTCCCACTTGAAATGGTTTCAACATTTTTTAAAAAAGCTTTTGTTTTTGACTTTGTGGGAAGATGTATAATCTAAACTCTAGAACAATTCAAGAGAATTACATTAGCCAGAATTAAATACAGCCAAATTAATAGCAATACAAAAATATGTACAGGTTGTTAAGAAGTGAAGTATCTTTGTGCACTTGCACAGTGAAAACATCCATGATGCTGCCTTATAGAGAATTTTCTTAGACTCAGTGAGGCTCCAGATGGAGGATGGGCAGTCCTGTGGGCCACATGACTAGTGAATACATAAACGTTTGTATGATTCTTCAACCAACCTCACTCCACCTACGTCACTGCTCTTTCTAAATGTTCACATATAAAGTTGACATACTAAAAATGCACACAGCAATGTAATGGGTTTGTGTGAGCATTAGAACCAGACCAGCCTGATCCAAGTTCTATTTCCCAATTCTTGGTCGGACAAGTCAGCTTAAACTGAGGCAGTAATTCTTTCTATATAAATGGATATAAAAGAGATGCTCAGTAGAGTTGTTACAAGAAGGAAATACAGTATATATGTACAATCCTTAACATTGTACATGCAGAGATTTTTTTAATTAAAAGCTTGAGCAGCAACTCTGGATGTGATATAATAAACTCATCAGCTTTATATAAACTCTAAAGAAAAAGGGATTACCATGCCCACCTGGGTACCTAATGGCCTCCCTTGAAACATGTAAGTACGTCAGGTACTCTTCCCATCCAAGGACTTTGTCTAGGTGTAAAATGGAGCAAGCCTACCTACTTCACAAATTAATCTGTCAACAGGATGGCTCATCAGCACAAACACCTCTTAAAAGATGAGTAACAAGATTTTTGAGGTAGTAAGATGTGTGTCTTTTCAGCTATAATTATACTATAAATAATATCACCAACCAAGTGACTTAAAATTAAATTCACAGCAAGAGAGAGAGAACAGTGCTCCTGAGTCAGAAGGAAAGACAGCTGGAGAAGCTAAGAGGACAAAGGCTCACAGACAAGGTAAGAGGGTGTATGTGTTGAATTTGCAGGGGAGGAGGGACCAGGGTTGATAGTGAGAGGGCACTTACGTGTGGGAGAAATTGTTGCATAGATTAAGTACTTTGTCTCCTTGACAGTGGATGAAATATTTTCAGCTTAATTGCACTGAAAAAAAAATTGTGTAACTAGAGGTTTGTCTTCTGTCATCTCCAATCTTTCCAGGCAGTGCACTCAACAATTATGCCCTTTGCTCCAAGGCACTGATGTCCTGCAGATTTCACCTATAAATTAGGGACTACTTTTCAGTGTGTGCTTTCCTGTCTTGGGTTGCACTAGAACTATGCCAACAAGATATGATCTCTACATGGGGCTTGTGGATCTGTAATCAGATCTATTTTAATATGTATTTTCCCCTAGTCTACCTTTTCTGCATAATGTACAGTAAGAAAGCTAATTTCTTATAATATTACCAAGGAAATAACAAGCATAGAATAGTGCCTCTAGGCTACAGGCAAGGCAATCTAAGTAAGATGATGGAGGACTCTCTCTCTCTCTCTCTCTCTCTCTCTCTCTCTCTCTCTCTCTCTCTCTCTCTCTCTCTGTGTGTGTGTGTGTGTGTGTGTGTGTGTGTGTAACACACACGTACTTTTAAATAAACATGAATTCAAATGTGAGAAAACTCATTTCTCAGCTGGAATGCCTGGTGGACTTTTGCTTGGAGCAGATGTTTTATTGTCTCTCACACTTGAGAACTGGTGAGGTGTGAAAGATTAATCTGGCTTACTGGTTCTCCAAGCAGTTGGAGGAGCTGAACTTAAAATTGTACCGCACTGTGAAGAAGGTATCAGCAGTCAACGAATTCATCAATACAGAGAAAATTACTAAATGAAATTTTCTTAGAATGACATCCTTAAGAGCTATCTCAGCACTTGCTCATTGTTTTGATTCCTTAATAGCCCTAGCAAGCCCCAGCCTTCGGAAACAGATCCCTCCATTCTCAGAGAGCATCCCTGCTTAAACCAGTTTTAACCCTCCAGGCATGAATCTTTGAGGAAGAAAAAGGAAGGGAAGGGAAGGAAGGACAATCCACCATATTTTTAGCAGCTTTATAACTGTGTGCATTAGATTTATTCTGTTAGTAATTGTCTTAACAGGTTGGACAATTTAATCATTAACTCAAGGTTTCATTCATTTACGGTATCACTTTCCTCATTAAATATTCTTTAAGAGGATTTTGGTTGAGTTGAGATATTTAAAATGAGGAGCTATAAATCTCTTCTCTTTAATGAATTTATTACCTTTTCAGAAATTAATTAAAATCAGTTGTGGAGGAATAATGTACAGTCAATGAATAACGTAGTGTCTGGGCAAAGGTTAAAATGTAATTGGTGAGAAGGGAAACGAAGCACGTTCGCAAGGTAACTTGTTAATGGGGAATTTTCATACTTACGTGACCAACAGGAAGTTCAGTAGACAGTACGATTATGTTCATTTGAGTTTATGGTTTCTTCCCCTGCTTCCCTTTCCTTTCTCTTTCCCCACTTTCTTGACCTGCCCATCCTTTCTATCCTTAGTTCTACCCTGCCTTTGTTGGTTTCCCCACTACTCTGAGATAAGCCCGTGCTTTTACTGAGAATTTGGTTTGCTCTGAGATACCGAAGTACCCCCAATAAGCTTACTTCCAGAGCTATGGTTCTTTAAAAGCCCTAGTGAAGGTAGAGCAGAATGAAGATGAGCCAGCCTAGCTTTCATAGGTGGGAAACAGTCCCTCAAACTTAATTCACAGACTGGGAATGGAAATGTCATTGCCTCACTCAGAGGGTTAATCACTTTCTAATTTGAACCGGCAAATTTTATAATGACACTGTGAAATTAGCAGCATTTTATTGTGTTAATTATGTGCAGGACACTATATCATTACTTCTAATAAATGTAAATGAGATTGTGTCTCTTAGGACAATACACAGACAAGGTGAATTTTTATCACGTATTTACAGGATTTCAGAACACCCCTCACCCCCACCATGATTTCCCTTCTCTTATAAAATACTTCCAAAGTGTCAGCTTGCTTTGACAATTCCCTTGTACGTTATTTAACACGCTATTTTTTAAAAATCTTTAAAGCTCTTCTTATCTAACTGAAGTGCATTTTCACTCAGAGCAATATTGATTATTAAGAACCATGTCAAGTGTCAACCCAGTCAACCAATACTGAGAACTGCTGCTTGACTATCAGGGTATTAAAAAAAATGCATACTTCCTTTTAAAGCCATTCAATTATATGTGATTGCAGATACAGGATGAGTACCAAAGCACCAAGGCTGGTGGTAGGAAGAAATAGTTGTCTTCTGTAAGTCATTCAGCAAATGTGGAAGTTCACAGACCCCAGCTTCAGTAATCAAACTTGAGAAATGCTGCTGGGGGCCTACAAAGGAGGCATTCAGCACATGAGTGATATGTGAACAAAAGAAGTCTGCCTGCATGCATGCCTGCCTTTCTTATTGTGATTATGTTCACATGCTATCTGTGCCAAGCTAGCATGGCATATGTGTGGAGGTCAAAAGAGAACTTTATATTGTAGGTTTTCTCCTTTCTCCTTTATACAAGTTCTGGGGATTAAATTTCGTGGCCAGGCTTGTGTAGCAAACGCTTTTACCCACTGAGCTGTCACACTATTCCATAAAATGGTTCTTATATTGAAAAAGTTATAAATCAAAACACATATGAAATAGTTGATTAAAAAGAATGTCTAAAATGGACCATCTGACAAATGATACTAAGATTAAAAGGCAATGGCTGTTAGTCATCTGTTATTTAGGATAACAAGGAAGGAAGTTAAATTTAAGATGATCTTTAAATAGAAAATAGATTTTGATGCCCATTCATACAAAAAGTAAGCATGATAATGAATGATAACTATTTTAAAAATAATAGTGAATAGCAGCTAGTTGGACAACTTCCATGAGCCAACACATTAATCCTCATTATTTTTAACAACTGTGTAATGTAAATATGATTTTTTTGCAGTTAAAGAAACTGGGAACAGATTACTGAATATAGCAAAGTTCAAGAGAGAAAAAGTAGACATGTCAAAATTCTAACCCGTTTCTGTTTAGTGTAAAACCATACTCTTTTTAATATATAATACTATATTGTAAAAATTTTTTAAAATTCATGATTAGATTTTTCTTTACAATTGAATACACCCATATATACTCCATGGTGTATTCATATCATATTTTCACTATTGATTTGCCCAATGAGAAAAATTGAAGTTGTTTCCATTTTCTAGCTATTGTGACTAGAGTAGTAATGGGTATGGCTGAGCAAGTATCTTTGCAGTAGGATAATGAATCCTTTGGGCATATTACAAGCAGTAATATAGATGTTTCATGTGGTAGATGTACTTTTATCTTTTTAAGCATTCTATGCACTGATTTCCACTGAGGATACATCAGATTGAAATCTCAAAAATAGTGAATGATTGTTCTTCTCTCTTCACATTCTTTCCAGTGTTCGTTCTCAGTTATTTTACCATCTTAGTTCTTCTAACTGAGGTAAGATGAAATCTCAAAGAAGTTTTAATTTAAATTTCCCTGATGTTTATGATATTCAACACTTTTTTGAGATACTTCTTAGCCATTTTTCATTATTTCTTTTAAAAACTTTCTGTTCAAATCCATAACCATCTTAATAGGGTCATCTGCTCTCTTGACTCTTGGTTTTGGGGTTCTTTATATATTCTAGATATTAATCCTCTATCAGATGTATAGTTGGCAAAGAATCTCTCCCACTCTGTGTAGTCTTCCTCTTCACTTTATTGATTACTTGACTTGCAGAAGCTTTTTTGTTCTGTTGGGTCTCTCTCACTTGTTAAAGTTTGGCCTTTATTTTTATATCATGTAGGTACTGCCTATGAATTCTTCTTTCTGTTTCAGCATTTTTCTGTTTTACATTGAGGTCCTTAGCCATTTATAGTTGTTTTGTGCAGAATGATAAATCTAGGTTAAATTTCATTCTTGTACATGTGGACATCTCATTTTCTCAGCACCATTTGTTGGGAATATCTTTTCTCTGTAGTATATTTTTGTCATCTTTGTCAAATACCAGATGGCTGTACTTACATTTACCAATATATGAGTAATCTACTTTGATCAACAACTGTTCTATGTGTCTGACATTATGCCAATGCCACACTATTGTTATTATGATAACTGTAATAAACATTGAAATCTGGAATGATAATCCCTCTAACACTTTTACTAGAGCATAGGGTTTTTTTTGTCATTGTTTGTTTTTTAATTTTTTTTATTTTTCTCAGAATTGCTTTGACTCTCTGGGGTATTTTGTAGTTTCATATGAATTTAGGTTTTTTCCCCTATTTACTTGAAAAACATCATAGGCATTTTTAACTGGAATTGGATTGAATCTGTAAATTGCTTTTGGCAAGCTGAACAGGAAATTCAATCCTGATGCTATAAACCTAGCCAATAATCTATGACTAGGAAGGTCATAGACCAAGAAGAAGAGCCTACTACTTAAATATTCCTAAGCCACTAATACTTTCCTAACTGTACTCTAAATACTTCTCCCTACATTTAAGTGAAACCTTCACCCCTTATCAAGGGAGCTTTGTTTTGCAGCATATGTAGACTATTATAGAGGTCTATCACTAGTCAAAATGCAGAGAGTAAGTGACTGTGAAGTCCAGCCTCAATTGTTACATCTACAACTCAATCCCTATACCTAAGTCTCAGGGAAAAATCATGTAAGGAAGAAAATATTGTAAGAGTTTCAAGATCAGGATGTCTTCGAAAAGTGATGGGAATGATGGACCCATGAACTCTCAACAATATGGTTTTCTGAGCAAGACCAACATAACAACTGTAATAATTGGCATGCCAACACTTAACAGGGGAAATTCCATGTGACCCTCCCCTTCATGATGTCCTACAGGTGGTCAGTGCATGCTGAAAAATGAAGAAGCAATTTCTTCTGGGGACTGGCTTCCACATAGGTTGCCTAATTCCAAAAAGTCAGCCCTGAACACATATGAGCAAAGCTAAATGACCTCAGTAGGTTTTATATACATACATACATACATACATACATACATACATACATACACACACATACACACACACATGATATACTTTTATATTCACTTATTTTATATATACATGCATATGTAACGATAATAATTAAAGAGATCAAGAATTGGGAAGTGGAACAAAGGCGGTATTAAGGGGAAAAGGGGAGGGGCAGAAGTGATGTAGATGCAGTGATTATGCAGTAAGTTTTCAAAAATCAAATTATTAAATAAAAAGTATTAAAAACAAAATTTGTATCAGGTATTTTCACAAAGGGTAATGTTAAGTATAGTGTTGTGACTTTGAGAAAAAAATCAGAAGAGAATTGATGTGAGTTCAAAACTCAGCTTCTATGTTCTAAAATATATAATCTACAGAGTTTCATTACCATATACTGTTTTGTAGATCTGAGCCAGTGCTTCACACAAACTAGGCAAACTTCTACATGGGACTGCATCGCCAACCCATATAGATTGAAGTAAGAACTATGTCATCAGTTTGTTCTAGGCTTTTTTGGTCTTTTGTTTTTATTGAAAAATCAACTATTACTCTAACTGGCTGCCTTCACATGTAACATGAGCATTTCTCTTACTGCCTTCAGTTTCCTCTCATTGTTCTGTAGGTTTACATTTTAACCGTAATAAAGTGTGGGGTGTTCCTTTTTTGGTCCTGTTGGTCTGGTGTTCTGCATGCCTCTTGAGCCTGGATGGGTTTCGATTCCCTAGATTTGGGGAGTTTTCTTTCATAATTTTATTGAAAGAATGCCTTTAACCTGAAGTTCTTCTCATTTTTTTGAGCTCTTTGAACATGTTTATAATTGTTCTCTAGAATGGCTAATGCCCTTCCCAGAAACCATAGATTCCCAGGCTAAAAGCTCAGTACCAAGTATGGGATAGATCTCCTTTTTTGAGTTGTCATTTGAGAGGTTGCAGAGACTATACCCATATGATACAGACTGTTGCCATCATTTTTGGTTGATCACCAGAACTTAATGATAAAACTTTAATGCTGAAGACAGAACATGGAAAAATCAAGCTGGTACTAACCTGGAAGCATCCTCCCTGCTGGCTTACTTACACAGTGCTAGAAGGTACTACGTAGACTGCCTTGCCCTGGTGGGCAAATGCCTTCAATTGTCTTATGCCATTCAATTTTCTGAATTACGTCCCTCTGAACTACAGTGCTCTGAATGATCTGTCTGGCCTGATAAAATATATCCATGATGCAATACTGGCATGAATTTGTTGGAAGTAACCAACGTCTTTCTAACTAGATTTAAGGTCTGCATCACAGAGCAACCATTAAGTATAAATGGGCTAGGTTAAATTGCTGTTTTGATTTAAATGGTTATTCTCCTCAAAACTAAGTTGAAATTTTATCACCAGTATAACAGTGCTCTGGGATGGGACTTTTAAGATGTGACAAGGCAATTAGTGCACCAGCCTATTGGGTGGGATCAATGCTGTGCATTAAGCACAAGCTCTACCTCCTTTAAGTGATGATTTAGTTGGAAGTTACTTGCCTGATGCTAGAGCCTTAATCTTTAGAACCCAACATCCAGTACTACAAGAGAATGAATAGAATTTCCTGTAAAATTGTAAGGTTTAATCTCAAATATTTCATGCAACAGTGCAAACTGACACAGATGCTGTCCAGTTTTGTGAGATTTTGCAAATGTAGTGAGAAAAGAAGTTGAAATCAAAAATTGAAATTAATCTTTAATCTGGTCAGCCCAAACATGGACTGTATCACAGACATTTTCATGCTAAATGACTATGAGGGAACAAAAGACCTCAGTCTCTTCAATCACAGAATTGTCTGTCTAGGTGGAATAAGAAGAAAGCATGTATGTTACAGTGAGCAAAAAGTAGAAAGTTGCTTGAAATTAATGTGTTCCTCATGACACTTACATGGTGAGTACTATAAAAGATAGAAAATAGTGAATTTTCAGGCATATATGGATCTCATGGTGAGGTAGGATTTGAATTACTTCAACTACTAGGACTTATCTTGTAAGATGAAAATAAGGTGGAAGGGATGGGAGGAGAGCTCCATACAGATTACATTTGATTGGCATTTATTACTATGTTAGCCTAGCTCTGTGGTGAACTTACCAGTGGAAATTACCTTTTGTAACAGAATTAAGATAACTTAAGAGAGCTGAAGACAGAAGCGGAGTGTTTGAGTTGAGCTGGACATGAGAGGATCACTACACAGATATAAGACTTTTGGTGTTAAGAAAGGACTCAGCAAGCCTTTAGCTTGCAAAGTTGCTTTTCACATAGGAAAGAGATGTAGAATGAACATGTTCCTATTGCTGAGTTGAGTCTAGCAGCTCAGACTATAAGTGCTTAAAATCCAGCAGTAGGTGTAGGTGAGTAAAAGGAAATCAAGCAAAAATTTTTCCTGGTTTTGTTTAGAGATAAATAAATCTCTGGGCTGTGTTTCTTCCTTTGTTTCTTTTGTTCATGTTCACTGAGAAACTTGAAAAACCAAGTTCTATATTAATGCTTGAAAAATAAGCAGTTGTAGAATATAAAAAGTAAAATGACTATTTTCCAATTTGCTAGAGGAAAATTATTCCCGGAGAAGCAAATTATAAAACATTGTTTGTGCAATGTAGCATGTTGGTTGACAAAATAAAGAATGTTCCAAGAATCTCCATGTAAGAAAAATGATTCGGAAATCAAGAGGCATGCTAATAGAGGTATAACTAATTATTTAATTAGAAAGTAATTATTAAAAATAAGGTAAAGGTCAAAGGTCTTTATGAACAATGATTCTTAGATTTGGTCAGATATCTAAATGCACACCAACTACAAGAGTTATCCATTTAAAAAAGTAAGCAATCCAGGTTTTAGGAGTATTAGGAAAATATCTAGTCAAATGCAAAGTATAGGGAATGGGAGAGAAGAAGTATGCATTCAAAGCTAAACAGAGCTCTGAATAAGCAAAAAGATACTCTGTGCCAAAAAGTAGTAGAGACAAATCAACCGTCATGGAAACATGTATTTGGATGTATTTTAAGGTTGACAATTCCTGAAACATTTCTATTTGCCTAATTAGCTCTACAATAATTATCAATATTATCATATTATTTCTATTAATTGATTTTCAAATAAAAATATCAGGTTATAAAGAATTATTTTCAACACAATGGTGGAGACTTTTTAATTTGTTCAATGAACAGCTTTACTTTCTGCTTGTGGGTACACATCTGAATATTTCCTAGCTTGCCTTACACATGAATGAGGCTGTGTAGACTGAGTTGCCACTGGGAAAAATGGAAGTAATGGAAGCCACCTCTGAGCACACCTCTTAATCTCTCCACATACCGCACCCTACACACACACACACACACACACACACACACACACACTTCCTGTTCTGTGGGGACACAGAAACTCTATCAGGTGAAGCAGCCTGGCTTTCTCATGTCCTCATCATGAATGGCGTTATAGACATTATGAAAGCAACACCCACATTTTTCTCTATTAATTAATTTATTCATTTTACATCAGGATCGCTGCCCTTCCTCCTGTTTCCCCCTTACACAGTCCCTCCCCTCTTCTCCTCTGAAAGGGTGAAGGTTCCCCCGAGTATTCCCATGTTCTTATGCATCAAGTCTCTGCAGGGTTAGGCACATCCTCTCCCACTAAGGCCAGACAAGTCAGTCCACAGACAGGCAACAGCTTTAGGGACAGCCCCTGCTCCAGTTGTTGGGGGACCTACATAGAGACATACATCTGCTACATATTCGGGGGTTCTTGGTCTAGCCCATCTATGCTCTTTGATTGGTGGCTCAGACTCTGAGGATCCCTCAAGGGCCCAGGTTAGTTGACTCTGTTGGTCTTCCTGTGGAGTCCCTATCCCCTTCAAGGTCTTCAATCCTTCCCTCAACTCTTCTATAAGAATTTCTCCATAAGAGTCCCTCAGTTCCGTCCAATATTTGGCTATGGGTCTTTGCTTCTGTCAGCAGCTGGGTGAAACCTTTCAGAGGACAGTTATTCTAGGCTCCTGTTTGGCTGTCCTGGGTGGGAGCAGGCCTTCCACAACACAGGCAGAGCTGTGGACTGAGGAGTAGGGTGCAAATCCCAGATTGCAGGTAGAGGCGTGGACCGGAAGAAAGCACACTCACATATCTATAGTGTTTAACACATATGATTTTGGAGATTGGACTTTATAGTAACTTACTTTACCTTAACTAATACAGACAGTGGTGTGTGTGTGTGTGTGTGTGTGTGTGTGTGTGTGTGTGCACGTGCGTGTCTTGTGTGACAGAGGAAGAACAATGACAGAGGCAGAGAATACTATTATGTGGTAGTCTGTTTCTGCACATATCATACTTTATCACAATTATTTGCTTCCCTGACCAGAGAGGTACATTATTAAGTAGATACAAATAAAAATTAATTGTGTTTATTTTGGGGTACCAAAGATGAATTGTGCTCTCCCTTTAGTTCTTATTTTTCAGATTTTCCTGGAAAGAACTTATATTTCATTTTAAATAAAAATATTGTCTTATCCAATTGTTAGACATTGGAAAAGACAAATCTATTAAATATTATTAAGTACAGAGAAAGGTTTATAGGTCATTGCGGGCTCAAGAGTTTTAAGGGCTTGAAGAGCTCACTAAGTGCAGTGAAGGCTCATCATTCTGTTCTCTGTTGATCAAACCCTGAATGTGAATCATTTGCCCAGACCCGGCCAGACAGAGAAGACATCCTTCACTCTCAAGCAAAGGTGGTTGGACAAATGCATCATTATTGGATATGATGAGTGGTTTGGGGCTGCAGCTTAGTGCAGGCTAGTAAAAGCCCACACATGAGAACAATCAACTCTATTTTAATAATCTCTCACAAGAGGAAACCATTGGCCTTAGTTTCAGAGAATTAATTACTATGTGGGGGAAAAAAGGCAGAGTTCCTTTGCAAGCATCATGCAAACAGCTCCGGAACGGCTAAACCATACCTCCATGAAGAAAGGTCTTAGGGGACCATGAGGCAGGACATGGAATCAGACAGAAAGGGTTAAATGAGTAGCCTGGTGTATGGGAAGAAGCCTGTCAGAGTAAGGGAATATTGGAGAAAGGAGATTGGAGGCTGGGCTGGCACAGAGGCTCAGAGTTAGTCTCATCTCATGGGGAACAGGACAAGTATACAAGAAGGGTCATCTCTCTGGGCATCTCTGAGGCAGCCAGGCAGCAGAGCCATTGATGTTTTATCACAAACCCTGCATCTCCAGTGACTATGAATTCAGTAAGCACAGAACATATGGCTTACGGCTGGCATTTATTCTGTTCTCTATTGCCACTTGGATAGGAAACACCTATCGACTTAGAAAATCGTCCCACAAAAGGACAATCAGGGAAAATCTGAAACTGACTTTAGCTTCTTGCCCATATAATAAGCTTGAACATTTTTTACGAAAAAAAAATAGAAGGGAGAGAAAGAGAGAGAGAGAGAGAGAGAGAGAGAGAGAGAGAGAGAGAGAGAGAGAGGGAGACAGAGAGACAGAAATAGAGAGGAGAGAGATGGGGAAAGAAAAGAAAAGAAAAAAAAGAGGCATATTGGTCATCAAACAATGGTTCAAAAAGCCATTACCTCATCACTAGCATCCAGAATCATGACTAGTTTCTTCCTTTACACAGTCATGACATTCCAATCTCACTTTTCTCTCACAAATTCCTTTCTTTCTGCACAGCCCACTTCAATCTTATATATTCAAATTGGAATAGAAGTAAATGTGAAGTGAGCAAGAAAGGCAAAGGTGCATTTTGTCATCACAATTTGGTCACTATTGTCAGAAACCACATGTCTTCATTTCATTGTATATTATTATTCAATCAAATATGTGGAAACCAAGGGTAACATTAATCAGGGTAAAATTCCAGGGCTATATAGACAAATCACCACCAATTTGATGACTCATAACAAAAAAAATCTGTTTCATCATCTCTCTGGTAACCAGAGTCCAAAATGAAATTGCTGTCAGAGCCACAGTCTTTCTGCAGGTTCAAACAAGGGACCCTTCCCCTGTGGGTCTCCTAGCTTCTGGTGACAGCTGGTAATGCTTGAAGTTCTTTGGCTTGTGTCTGCATCACATCATGATTTGTCTCTGTCGTTATGTCATTTTTCCTCTGAGCTTTTCTTATGGGGCACTTCTTGGTGCTTTCAAAGACTACTCAGAGAGACCAGGATAATTTCATCTTACGATGTCTAGCTGCTAACATAGGGACATTAACAGATTCTAAGAATATGATGTAGACGTAGCTTGTGGGGGAGCTGCTACAAGTTAGTTAGACTGGTTAAGACTACTATCCCTCTCTGAGGACAGTGCTTCATGTCTATACAACAGCCAGAACCTGGATGATAAAACAGAGAGGCTCAACAGAACCAGAGCTGGAACTGGATTTGGGATTCAACACTGATACAAACTAGATTTCGCTGAACCAGAGCATCAAGGTAGATGGTCCCAACCCTGCCCTTTCTTAGAATTTATAACAAATTCATTTTTTTTCCCTCAGAAAGCAACTCTCCACATTTGAGCAGGCAAGTTCACAGAATGCAAGAAAATGCCTCCTACAACTTTCCAGTTAATAATAATGTTTCAGAGAAAAGCATCATTTTGCTTTATTCTTCCCTCAGACTTTTTAAAAAGACATATAATGAGCTCAACCCAGGATCTAGCCAGCTGCTCTGAGGGTTCCAAATCTTAAAGAAAAACTCTTGAACATCTGAACCAGCAGAAAGGCGGGCTAAATGTAAAGAGCTATCTTCTACTGCTGTGTGTGCACATGTGTAAGTGTGTTCGTGTGTACGCATGGGCTCTCGCACATCGCTCCCTTCCTCTCTCTCTCTCTCTGGGTTAATGACACTTCTGGTTGATTTATTGATTGCCTGTAACACCACTGGCTTTTCCTGAGGCACTTGTGATCTTCCCAGCTGTAGGTGCCACCCCCCGTGGAAGGCTGCTCCCAAACTGGGATGTTTTGATTGCTGTTTGGCTTCTCCAACTTGACTGGTCAAGGCTGAACCTTCTCAGCTTCCTTCGAATAAGCTCCTTAAGCCTGTTCCCTCCGAAGCATCTGTAAACAGTTGAAGGTCATGATTGTTCACTCTGCAAGATCGATATGCCATTAAATTGTGACAAAAAGGACTGCCAGACCATTAAGGCATCCCTCATACCCTCAGTAATCCTGATAAAGTGATGAGCTGTTTTAACCTCTCTGGCTCCCATCGCTAACTACTAGAAGCCGTCTCGCTGCTGAGATAACCCTTTCTGCAAAGTCAGGACGCCCCACAAATGACTGCCGCTGCTTCCCAGCTGCTTCTGCTGGGCATTTCTTCCTGCTATTGTGTAGTTACTTTTGAGTTTAATCTTTTTTTTTTCCCCTCTCTCTTTTTGTCCACTTACTCTAAAGCCTAGTGTTGCCATCAAAATTATTTAGATTTAAAATTATTTTGCTTCAAGATGAGCGGGTTTCTTTAAAGCCTCATCAGGTAGGTAAATTTCCTAATGGTAGAGAGATAAAAAACAAAATCCCCTTAGGAACTTGGAAGGACACAGAGCTTATTCATCTTAAACACATTTTCCTGAATTCAACTAATCTTAAACATGTGCTGTGTTCAATATAATGAATGCCTGTTTTGTTCCCCTAACAGTAAAAAGAGAAAAGAAACTAGGATTCTGTTTAGGAGACAGTGTCTTGCTGTTTATTTCCAGACTGACTTTAAACTGGAAATCTTCCTGCTTCAGCCTCTTTAATGCTGGGATTGCAGGTATGTACCATCATGCCCAACCAAGGAAGGCGTTGAGATAAATGAGGGAAAGGCAAACTTTGTGAAATAAAAATAGAATCACTTGATCTAAGCATTCTGCAAACCATTTATAAAGCAAATTTAGACCAGCCAAATCTTGTTTGTTATTGTATGAGCTTATTTGAAGAACCGTAATTCCACTCAATGCATGTCTAAATGAACTGCTGCTGATAATTACAACTCAGCGGGCTGGAAAAGCCTGCAAGTACTTATCAAGATAAGGTTGATCCCGTACTCGTTGCTAATGCTAACATAATCTGATATCTAATATGTGTCTTACATTTCTTTTATTTTGAACTAAGTGAATGTGTGTGGATACACCCAGGTTAAGGAAGCTCCCTGCAGAGGTCAGCCTAGGGCATTGCCTCTCCAAGAGCTGAAGTTACAGGCAGTTATGAGCCATCCATGTAGGTGTTAGGAACTAAACACCTTTAGTTCCTGCTCCTTTGCAAGAGGCACAAGCACTCTTGACCATTGGACCATCTGTCCAGCCCCAATATATTTTAGAGTTTTTATTTTTAATTTACAAGTTCTTTGGTAACTACCATTGACTTTTATACACAAACCAATGTAGTCCTGATGCAGGTGTTCACACTTCACACGTGTACATATATGTGCAATTGCATGCTCACAAGCACAGATACTGCTTTTGTATTATCTGAACAATCTACAGAATACATGCGTCATCTATGGGGGAAGTTATACTTGACAAATCATACCCTACTGTGACTTTTTAGGTTGTAACCACGTTAGGAAAATACTAATATCAATGAAGCTGGGGAATTTAAATACAATGAGCAAAACATCTCTCAGTTAGGAAGGCTTTGTTGCAATTCTGTCAGCTCAAGACATACATGCTTTCTGGGTATAAACAGAATGTAACATTGCTCTATTTTCTTTTTGCTGATTTATAAGCTTGAGTTTTCAAGGAAATCAAGGCTGGCCCTAAATAGCTTATTATGTCAACAAAACATACCTTCAAATAAAAAACACTTGAAACCAGCAGGAGCTGCGGGAAGTAAACAGAAAAGAACCAGTCTTAGTGTCTGCTGAGCCCATTAGCTCTCACCTGCACGTCTTTCTTCCGCATATCAATAGAATAATCTAGAAGGGTACAAGAAGAAGAACAAAGCCTTGGGTCAATGAAATCATTCACTGATCCACCCGCAAAGCACGGTAAGTGGTGTATTAGCTTAAAATCTCCTACATGCTGCTTAGGCATCATTGCAAGGGCCCTGAAACCAGGCAAACACACGGAAGGAAAGCTTGAGGATTTTGATTCTGCTTTGCCTTGTTTGAACCCCAAATTAATCCTGAATTTCAATTTTTGGGCTTTGAATTTGCTCTGCAGATCCTGCAACAAGAGGTAATTTAAGCAGATAATGATGACTTAATGAATCGGACGGTGTCTTATCTCTCCCTCTACTTAATCATGTCTAAACCCATTTACAAATTTCTGGCTCATGTCACTTATTAACATATCAAATATGTATCTGGTGCCTGCCTATTCGATGTCCTGTCATTTGCTAATTTCTGAGGATACTTAACGAGCAATGTTAGCAGCATCTATGCTTTTTGGGTAAATGTTTCTGTCTTTAAGGAATCCCAAGCTATTACAGTACATGAAGTAGGTAAGGAAGGCAACAGGCTTGCCTTTTGCAGCAACATTGATCCTTTGAACTGGATATCTGTTTGTATACTGATCAGCTGAGTTACCATGACAAAGCAAAGATACATCACCATTAAGAAAACACCACAGAAATTTCTGCTACCATGATCAGAATAATGTAAGGGTTGCTAGTAAACTATTGTTCTCTTTGTCTCCTTCCCTGTGTCTGATCTGTCCATGAACAGATGAGTAACATCCCTTTGCTGGTCTAAACCACAGCCAATGTATATCCATTCTATGTGCATTCCATAGACAGACAAATTGTAAGGCACAAGTTAGAGAGCAAAATAGCCTATTGCTCTTGTGTCAGCTATAGAGAAGCACTCATACAGAAATGTTTCCAATATAAAAAAAGCTGTCAGCATAGAGGATAGGGACTCTGAGTCTATTAACCACATTTAGATATATTATTTCTTCATGATGTCATGCACACATTAAAAAGGAGAGGTTGGAGAGGGTACGATAGGGAAATGAAGAAAGAGAATAGAAAAAAAAACGTTTAAGATAAAATAAGTGTGGCCATCAAATCACCCCGAGGGCTGTCATGAAGCCTCTTTTATCTTGCCTGCATCGATTCTCCATTGTGTGGGATGCAAAATACTTGGAAATTAAAAAATATGTATTTACATTCTCTTTGGGAGGCATGTGGTGTTCTAATGAATGTTTGGCTGACTCCAGGAAATCTGCCTTTTTAGGTCGAATCACACCCAGCTGTTTGCATTAAAGTCTATCCAATTTGATTTTCATTTGTCAAGCTGATCCCTTTGATGTCAAAATTACTCTCTCCTTCCCATTCAGTGCTTAAGAGCTTCCAGCTGCCCTTGGCTCTGTACTTGAGTTGGGGTCTTCAGCCAGTCTTTGGTCATATTGTTCTACTTTACAGTTGTCTAAACTCTATCTAAATGATCTCATACATCTTGATGACCTAACTCAAGACACTTCTCCAAATGTCTCTGGACCTGTTTTTTTTTTTTTTTTTTTTAGATTCACTTGCTTTATGGTCACCAGCTGGTAGGCAGCTCTAGCTGTGTCTACTCATTCCCAGTGAACACGCTATTCATACCAACATCTTCTGTTCATTTGAACAAAAAAAAAAAAAATATGTTCAATTCTCTTTGGAATCATTGATTGCCACCTGATTTACAATGCCTCTTTCTCTCCTTCAGAGAAGATTACCTCTTAGGGTTGAATGAGTCACAAATTGGTTTGGGGATCCTAAGTAGACCACAGAGTGTTGAATCAACACTTTAAGAGCTCTTCAGTGTCACAGTATTCATCCCTAGTTCTTGGGATTTGTTATGAGAGACATCTATTGTTGTCTTCCTTTATATGAGAGGAAATCAGGAGGCTAGATGGAGTACCCAGAAGAATTTTCTCTTTAATAACTATCTCAGACAAAACTTTACTCTGCAAACTTTGGGTCACACAAAATTCTACTTGTAAGAATCTTTGTGTATTTCTCCAGTTCTTTTCCACCAGCTATTCTATCAGATATCATATCGTATCATATCTATCTGTCTATCTATCAACTATCCATCATATCTATCTATCATCTGTATCAGCTTTCATCTATGAACTGTCAACTCTAACATCTATCAGCCATTATATCTACCAATTGTCTATCATTATCTATCTCTATTATGTATTCTCTATATAAATAATTCATATTTACCTACATTCTAATTTTTGCCTAAGTAAGTATTGTGTTTTTGTCATTCTAACTCTAACATAGATACATCAGATTATTTGTTTTTCTTTGAGAAATCAATAATTTCAGTTATAAGTAGAAAATGATACCTTTATTTTAGGGTTGCCATGAGGTTTACATAAAACAATGTTTAAAAAGCCCCACCATCTCTGTGTTAGCTAGTTTGATATCAACATGACACAAACTAGAGTCATCAGAGAGGAATGGGCCTCAACTGACAAAATGTTTCCAAATGATCGGGCTGTAGGCAGGCCTGTGGGGCATTTTCTTAATTAGCAATTGATGTGACAGTATACATCCCATGCTAGTGAGGTTACCCTTGAGTTGGCGGTCCTGGGTTCTATAAGAAAGCAGGCAGAGCAAGCATGGGAGAGCAAGATAGCATTCTTGCCTTGGCCTTTGTTATCAGCTCCTGCCTCCAAGTTCCTGCCCTGCTTGAGATCTTGCCGTCAGTGCTTTGACGATATATGGAACTCTGAGTGAAATAAATCCTTTCTTCCCCACATTGCTTTTGGTCAGGGTGTTTTGTCAGTAACTTAATAGTAACTAACTTAGACAATCACCAACCGATGTGAACCCAGTAATGGCATGAGGAAAGACAATTCCTTTTATCTTCTTAGCATGAAGGTAACCAGCATTAGATAAAAACAAATTGCTGGAGGTGAGGTGGGGGGAGAATAATTGGTGATTCATCTGCAGTAACCCTTTTTGAACTGCATCATCTTCTAGTTGGAGAGCAATTGAGTTTGAGTCGGTGTAAATTCTTTGAAAAGTAATTCTTATTAGCTAGTATACTCTACTCTGCTGCTACTTAGCAGAACACTACCCATTTAGTGACTAAAACAAACAAAATTAAATTCCAGTCTGTCAGAATTCCAAGAAGAATTAGCACGGTGGCCTTCTACAGGTGATCCAGGGACAGCTGCTTCTCTGCCTTTTCTGGTTTCTCTTTCCACTTTCCTCTGCTCACAGCCCTGCTAGAGATCATGCTTCGGGAAGCACACTTCCTTCTCTCACTTACTCAAGGGCTCTGCTCTCCTAACATGAATATATATGAAGGGCCTACCTAGATAATGTCCCACAATTGCCCCATCTTAGACGTGAAATAACAGTCACAAAAACTGAGACACCATTAGAGGGTTGGTCTTATGGTAGGTACCTTTCACAGCTAATAAAGGCATCTATAAGGAAGTACACTGCTCATCTGAGTACTTGGCCCTGACCTACCTTAATTTTAATAACTGTACAGGTGAAATGGTAGTCTTTCTAAAATGAAATGCAATAGTCTTTCTGAGATTAAATACAATAAACAACAACTTTGCAGGGTGGTAGGGCTCAGGGGCTGAGCTCCCTGGGTTCAGTGACAAGCCCTGACATAAATACATACAAATTATAGCCCTTGAAGCCCTTGTTTCTTAACAGGTATTTTATTTAATTATATGTTCTCCATGATTTATTTTTCTAGGTCTGCTTCTGTCTCATTTCTCTATTTTTATTTATTTTCGTTGTGGTTTTATTTTAGGGTTTTTGTTGTTGTTATTTTGTTTTGTTTTTGGTGGTGGTGGTAGTGGTAATGGTGGTGATTTTTGGTTTTTGTTTGTTTGTTTGTTTTTGTTTTGAGAAAGGGTCTCACTATATCTCATACACTGGCTATATATAAATTGTTAATCCTCCTGCCTCAGTTTTCTGAATGCTAGAATTCCACAGTATGCCCCACACCCTGATTCTCTGTCTTCATTTCACTCAATATATAGGTTACCCAAAAGAAAGCCTTCCCTTGCATATTGTGTGATTTTATAAAAATTTCTTCCTCTCCGTTCGTATTCCTAAAACAAACATTCTTTAAAACTTCTGTTATCTTCCTTTTCCCTTCATTTTTTAATGGTGAGTATAAACAGTATGTCCAGCCTGCAAACTGGACATAAGTGGGATTTTGGAGGATCGGTAGCCTGCTCTTTGGCCGGTTTTTATAGTATGGAGATCTATAGTATAGTACTGAGATTTTAAAGTACAGTCTTCTAGTATTCTAACACTATGACCTTGATGCTAAAGAGGACTTAATTACTGTTGAAATTTACAAACTATGGCTTAATATTAATAATCATATAATAGTGCTTCATGGTGCTCTATCCTAAAAGGTAGTAGATTTAGGGTAACAGGGCCAAATCAAATGATAAGCCAATAAAGTCTTTAACATTCCTTGTCTGATCAAGGTGCTTCATCCCTGAGGATTTGGCTTCTGGAACTTTATTCAGCTCTCTTTGTGGTCACGGATGTCCTCCCCTTCGAGGTCCTGTGAATGAAATGACAATACTTATGGGCTTTATCATCCCAAAAGGTTTCCAAAAACTGTTCTCTAGAAATTACTAGGAGGTGATGTCCACTGTACCTGCTCCATTATTTTCAGTCTTCCTCAATGTGTACCATTTTTAGTGTTTTGGAATATGGGAAGTATTACAAAAGAGCCCTGCTGTCCTTAAATTCCTTGAGAAAAATTAGAATGCACTAGGTTAAAGCTGAGTTCACAAATCCATCTTAAGTGTTGGTGTTCTCACTGCAGGGATTTAGAAGAGCTATTCATCTGACTCCCTTGCCCCTTCAGCCTACCCTCCTTCCTAGCTTGCTCCAGTCTCCTTCATAGCTCCTCTTTAATTTACCATTTCCCCTCCTTTCTTTTTTTTCCCCTTCATTCCTAGCAACTGTGCAAAGATATAAATACAAAACCTAGTCTCTTCCTCCACATGTCATAGAGTAACTAGAGCTTCTTTGCCCTTCGTCTTCCTATGATGAAGTGCATAAACTCAAATGAAATAACAAAAAAGGGAGGGGGGGCTGATTTTTTTTGTTCGGTTGTTTTGTTTTGTTTTTTGAGACGGAGTTCCTCTGTGTTGCCCTGGCTGTCCTGAAACTCACTTTGTAGACCTGTCCTTGAACTCACAGACATCTGCCTGTTTCTGCCTCCCAAATACCAGGCCTGATATTTTTTTAAAAATCTTTTCCATTATTTTTAAATGTATTGTGAGCATTTTATGTGTTATAAGAGATGAATGGTCATAAGAGATAATTGAATCCCTTACATGATTAAAATATTAGTGCCTCCTTCATTCTCTCCTTGACAAAAAGGCTAACATCACCATTTGTAAATTTCTCACCAAAGCTTAAGGGTTGAAATGATTATTTTTTTCCTTAAAGATATCATATACATGGATCTGTGTTTATTTGTTAAGTGCCTCCATTATCCAAAATATTTTTAAATACTTCTGTAGACCCTGGCTTGTATGGCAGTCTTAGGCTCTGTCATTTTTTGTTAATCACCCTGTTTGATTAAGAATAGTAGATTTTGAATTTACTTTATTCGCCAAATTTGGATCCAATCACTTTTGTTTTGTTTAAGATGACAACTCAAAGGATGAATGTTCATCAGTTCAAGAACAACCAAGAGAATATGTTCACACAGGATACAAAGCCTCTACCTCTTACCTAGGTATTTGCCAAAACTGGAATAATGAACAAAAGGTCATATCTGCCAAATGACTCAATACAATAGCTTTCCCCTAGGCTCACTAAAATGGTTTCTCTGCAGTGGTCAAATTATGAATAGTTTTAATTGTATTCTTCCTTCTTCAATTTCTAGAATATATGCAATTACCTTTGCAATCAATATGTAAAAATACAATGTATTACCAGCTCTTAAAGATGCTTATCTAAATACAAATTACAAAATGTTGTAAGTAATGATATTCTCACTGTAAAAATAATAAGAGCCTGGATGTCTTCCAGACTGTGTGAATGTGTTTTGGTTATATTTGTAGATACTGTTGTACTCTTTTAAAGTAGAAATGTGTAAGTAAAAGATTCATATTTCTAGAGTACTCTCAACTTCTTCCTATTGCAGTTAAAACGAACAGGGAGCATTGGTAATAGCAACTGCATTAAGTTAAATCACTTGCATTGAGTCAGAGTCAGGACATAATAATGGCACATGAGATTGTTGTCAGGGGTCAGTGTTTGGACGTGATATTTCCAGATCTTTTGGTATCCTAGTCAAAGCATTATAATAAGATGCACACTGATCACAAAGTAGCAAGGGACTTTATCCAAATACTTAGGACTGAAAAGATGTCTCAGTAGCTAAAAGTATTTGCTGCTCAAGCCGAAAGACCTCATTTCAGTGGCAAGATCATAAATGATTAGCCAAATGCTATGGTGCTCATTTTTAATCCTAGTGTTTCTTGCTGTATAGGAAGTGGGGAGACGGGAAAATATCCCAGAAGTCTGACGCACATCTAGTGTAGAGTACATCAGTGTGGTAGAGCTAAGAGAGACGTTGCCTCAAAGATGTGGGAGGAGAGAACCCATGGATAGGCTTCAGAAGAAACTTGTCCTCTGATCTCCACACACTGTGTGAGCCCACTCTGCCTCTCTCTCTCTCTCTCTCTCTCTCTCTCTCTCTCTCTCTCTATCTCTATCTCTATCTCTATCTCTATCTCTATCTCTATCTCTATCTCTCCCTCCCTCCTTTTCCCCCTCCAACTCTCTTCTCTATCTCTGCATTATTATAACAATAACAGTATTTGGTTTTTTTTATAAGTCAAAGTGATCATGCAGATCAGAAAGGTTGTAAGACAACAGTGGGCCACCTCAATAAGAGTACTCAATTGTCTCAGTTAATTTGGGGGTCTTCCACGTATGACGTCCTAGAGAAAGGGGGGCTGGTTGCTAGGAGCATATATAGCTCTGATAATTCTGTTTTGATTGGCAGAGTTTTGTTATATAAACTTTTTATATTTAAACTGTGCATATTCTTTTTCATGATTCATCTGACTTGAATCATTTGTACTCCCAGTGATGTAGGACATAAATGATAAATTCAGGATTCTTCCTAAAAGTTCAGTCAGAGAACACAATTTATCTTATTGCATATGTACTCAAAACCAGTGTAAGCTGGATCTGTCTCCTCACTCCCATTGCAAGAAAATATTCAGAAATATATGTGAACAGATGCTTTGCAAGAAAGGGGAAGTATGATGGTTTTTATGGGTGTAGAAACCTGCTGTGTTCAGAGTGGTGTGTATGTGTAGCTCAGTGCAGTTAGGGGTTCCTAGATCGTTAGATTCGTTGTTAAGACATGCAGGAGAAGGTTGGTCATGCGCATTACTAGCAAAAGGGTATGCTTATTGCTGAAGTCAAGCTGTGTTCCAAGTTACTAAGTCATTCCTTGTGTTTACCTGCTTGGGAGGTCTATGAGGCTAGTGGCCCTGGTTTCTTGGGTCAGTGATAAGTAATGAGCTTTGCAACATATACTTAGAACAACACTTGCCTTATATAGGCTCACTGCAAAAATGAAATTAATAGATCCTCCACCTCTAAAACTTCGAGAGTCCTTTCAATCAGTGGCTTAATGATAAATAAATGCTAGCTCACTTGTGTTCCATTAGTGGTGCTACCCACCACATGTAAATAAACTAGCAATAAAAAGTAAGGATTATATGGATCACTGCTTAAATCATACTGGGGTTCCCCAGTGTGTTAGGTGTAGAAGCTCAGAAAAGCTGAGGTCAATCATGTCATCTCAGAAGGCTGAGGTGATGACATTTCTACCTTTTCCAAGATAAAGGATGACCTTGGTTTTTAATGGACTCAGCATCCCTCTTCACTCATTCTTGGCATAACTCTATTCAGTAAAGCTACAGGAAAGAAGAAGATACACACAGCAATGCAAACAGTGATTTTAAAAAACCACATATCTTTCTATTTTTTCTTTGATTCAGACTTTCATATATGTATATGTACTGGCTGGTTTTGTGTGTCAACTTGACACAAGCTGGAGTTATCACAAAGAAAGGAGCTTCAGTTGAGGAAATGCCTCCATGAGATCCAGCTGTAAGGCATTTTCTCACTTAGTGATCAAGGGGGGAGGGTCCATTGTGGGTGGTGCCATCCCTGGGCTGGTAGTCTTGGGTTCTATAAGAAAGCAAGATGAGCAAAGCAGGGGAAGCAAGCCAGTAAGTAACATCCCTCCATGGCCTCTGCATCAGCTCCTGCTTCCTGACCTGCTTGAGTTCCAGTCCTGACTTCCTTTGGTGATCAACAGCAATGTGTGAAGTATAAGCTGAATAAACCCTTTCCTCCCCAACTTGCTTCTTGGTCATGATGTTTGTGCAGGAATATAAACCCTGACTAAGCCAGTATATACAATGTATTTCAATCATGTACACCTCTACTCCTCCCTACCCCCCCAATCCAACTCTTCCAGATTTTGTATAAACATAACCATGTCTCCTTCCCAAATGAGTAGTGAATTTTGAGCACTCCAGCTATAGTTGGGATTTGAACTGTTCACTAAAGGCACAAGTCTAAGAAGCTCATACTCTCTTGGGTGTCCTGGTAGTAGGAAAGTACCCTTGAAAGTAACACAAAGCAGATGATAACTAACCAAAATTGTAGCTCAAGTCAATATTTTCTTTTTATAAATTGGTTTCACCAGGCATCTCTATGGCAATGAGAGGTGCAAAAACAAATCTCAATTTTATTTTCTCTTTTATTCTCTTAATTTTCTGCCTGCTGGTCCTCTGAATTTTATGTCTGTAACATTCAGACCAAACTTAGATTAAATTATAGATATGCATTATGAGAAGGGCTTTGGACAAGGCATGTGAGGGGTGAATGAAGTCCTAAGTGATGTGTAATGATGACACAGGTAGAGCCACGTCAAAAACCAATGCCTCAGTTCCATGGGAATGGTAAGACTTCCCTAAAGGAGGCTCAGAGGGACATCAAAGCATTCCCTGATTAAGTGTGAATGTTGACAGTGTGTGCAGAAATTATGTGCTATGTCTCCTGTATATTTATGAACTGAAGACTCCTTTTAAGGAGACTGTTCCTACCAAGATTAGCTAAACCTGTCTCTTTTTCCAGCAGTATGCTGTAATCCTGCCTCCCTGTTCAATCGTATATAATAAACACACTGAGTTTGGAGGAGGACAATGACTATGGCTTCTCCATCATAGAGCCCAGATTGCTCCATTCTAGCCTTTCAGTACATAGGCTTGCGTATTTGACCTTTCTGCATTCCCTTATTGACCCAGTCAGGTCAATCTCTGGAGCCATGAAGAGCATGAGAAAGAAGTGTTTGAGAGATCATTAAAAAAAGAAAGGCATATTTCCATATACACATAATAAGATGTCTTAGGGATGAAATCCAATTCTATATACAAGATTCATGTGTCTCATGTGCACCATGTGCACATACCCTGCGGTGGTTTTCTACAGTGTCTTTGAGGAGAAAATAATCATTCTGTCCACAGCAGCAATGCTGCGCATGGATCTCACATGTCATCATCACACTGCTTAACTGCACGCCCAAAACAGTCACACTGACATGCTGGAGTTTTTTCCTATCCAGAGGAGATATGAGAATGCAGCCAGAAACTACACTGGAAGCAACATTACAGTTATTGAGTCTTGAGACCTTTGGACCACACCACATCTCACATGAGGTCAGGGAGAATCCTCCATGCATGGCATTATATTGCTACTCAGACCTCTGGATTTTACATTTTGAATTTTTGCATTAGAGGTGTTCCACCAATATGAATGGATGACAAATTTATATCTAAAAACTTTATATTTTTATGACAGGCTGTCAGGTAGCTTTTTCTTTGTCATGACTCAAGACTCTACAACTTTGTACATTGTGGCTATGACAAGCCACAGTGAGCTTTACATTCTAAATGAGAAGATAGTGAAGTCTCATCCAATGTTTAAAAGTGGATCCAGGAAGTAAGGCATGGAGGGTTTCCACAGGGCATCTGCTAGGACTGATCTCAGGGCCACACCCATATTTGGGGGAGGTGTGCAACTGTTTCTCTGGGACAGAGGGAAGCTCAAGTGTGGACTAGAACTTATCTCTGTCCCACTTATTTGGCCTGCTTTGTACATTTATTTTAAATACCCACATACATAAACTTTACCTAAACACTATCAAGGTGTAACAATGATGTACATTAATTCTCACATTCAACAAATTGTATGCTATATGATGTGTGTGGCTATATACATTCTACCATTGATATTACACTAATGAAAAAGCAGTCTCTACCTTAAAAGCTTGTGTTTCTTTATAAATACAGCTAGTGAATCAGTCTTCAGGGAAATCCACACTTATTAGGAGACTGACTTATTAGAGAGCAATAAGATGCCAAGACCCTGAGGGCTGTTAGTCACTGAAACACCTGATTGGATTGAGTAGCAAGACAAGTGATTGCTACATGGTTGATCATCGTATTATTCCTGCAAAGTTTCCTTAAGTTTGACTTCTTTCAAAATAAAAAAAGTCAGGGTAAACAGATTCATGTTTCTAAAAAGTTACTCAAGGTGCTGTGTGGAGAAGAAACTGGGAAGGAGTGATAGGCTAGAGCATTGCAGGGGATAGGACAGAGCCAGTCAGGAGGCGGGCAAGAGCCCAGTACCAACAGGCTGGTGGACAGTAAGAGTAGAAAATTGAGGTAGATTACAGTATGTTTTGGAATTGAATCACATCTTAAAGACTGACCATAAGAAAATGAATGGCAATAACTAAGGGGAAGTACACCAGAGGTGCTAGTCTGTGCCTATTGGGCAGCTGGGACACAATAGCTTCAATCAAGTGACTGATACAGTTCTGGAGACTACAAGTCATGGCAGTCTGTGTCTGGCAAAAGATAGCTTTTCCTCACACACAGAAGTGTTGAAGGGTTTCCCCTTTGAGTCTCTTTCATGAGAAAACCCAATTCCATTCATTTGTGGCCTTTTCAACGGGCCATATCTCCTAATGCCCCATCCTAGTGCCCTAGGGATGGCATTTTAAGGTGGACATCTGGGGGCAGGGTAAGGGGGCACACATAATTGTTCTGATAATGGCAGCAATGTTGGGCCTGAATCTCATGTGTCTCTCTAATGCTTGGTTGAAGCCAGGGGAAATCCTACCCACACGCTGGAGTTTTCCTGATATCCAGAGGATGCAAAAGCACCCCAGCTGTCAGTAGCAACACCATGGGTCTTAACTCTGAGATCTGAGCTTTCCTCCTGGCTCCCCATAAAGAGAGTTGAAACAATATAAATTCTTTTCCCTCATCCGGTCATACATTTCCAGTGACCATACTCCCAGCAATTTAAATTAGTCAACTGGGATTTGACAAATAGTTGTATTCTCAATAGGCATCTTCAAAATTCCAATGGAGAGAAAATCGGCTAGGCCTGAAACTATAAGCTTAATGGAATTTGTTGAGAATACGCAGCAGTTTTGTTCAGTTCAGGCCAACATGTTCCTTGGTGTTTTATGCAAGAGCTGTTACTGCAGTCACACCGAAGGGAAGATTCAACGAGAAAGGGAAATGATGAGAAATGTCCACACTTCCTATTTCCTATATCTATTTTAGTTGGTGACAATTACAATTTACTACGCAACACTCAAAATATAAACGGCACTATGTGAAAGGATATAACAGTGACAGATTTGCAGTCTCGAAGCGTGACTTCAAAATATTGGTGCCGAAAAGGTTTCCTGTTCCGGAAGGCAGTTGAGACTACAAAGCCCACGCAGGTGAGGGCGCTGGCAGGAGCGAGAGTGCTCTGCACACCCTGGATGTTGAGCAAAGCTGTGCAGGGTAGATGCGAGGCGCTGCCCGGCCCCATATGGAGCCGACCTTCTGTGCCAATCGCACTATGCTATGGCACATACAGAGAGCAGAGCGAGGAAATCCTGCGCAGCAGGGAAACTGAGAGCATAAGGCCCGGAGTTGAAAATCAAGAAGGAAAGCCAAGAGTTTGAAGGAAATGCAGAGGCAGGGTTATATGAGGAGAACATCCCACTGTCTTGGCTCTTCAGCCCTGTCCACCCTCTAGTACTAGTCCTTGGCCAGAAGTTTGAATCACCAGGGCCTGGCATGCTTCTGAAGCCAGCTGGTTTCAGCCAGTAAGAACCACTGCACAAAGCCCCAGAGTGAGCCCGGGAGAGGTTTCTTTCTTCCCTGGCTTTTATAGGCAGGATGGCACAGTTCTTGACCCTCAGTGATGAGATGGTCCTTAATGCTCCCTTGGGACATACTCATTGCTCTGACGCTGATTCTGAGATGAAGAATGCCCTCCCACTAGCAGGAGGACAAGGGTGTGGCGTCACTGGCAGGCTTGTTCCCCTTAACTCTGCTCACTTCTTTGTATGCAATCATTTCATTTCGTTAAATGCTCAGGAAAAACGCCTGTCTGTGATCCTGACTCATACATAGAATTACAAGGTCCCCTATTCAGTCTCAAGGAGCATGATTAAGAACACAATTGAAAAGTCTCCTGGGCTGCAGGGACAGTGCAGCTCTGCCGCAGGAGCGGAAATGATGTCTCCACGACCTGGCGGGAGCTGGGGGGCGGAGGGTGGGGGAACGGGAGGGGGGGGGAGTGGAGCAGTTCGGGGAAGTCTGGCTCCTTGTTCTCTTGCACTTGCACCAATCTTCAATCTTTTCACCATTTGTATTTTACTTAATGAATGCCTCTGGTCCCTACCTGGGACCTCATTCCTGAGCACTTACAGACAGGTGAGATGCTAGCTCCCCGCACAATTCAGTTGCCTTCACTTGGGTGAATGGCAGTTCTAATCACTGGAGCACACTTGGCAGCTATGAGGTATGTGCATTTCAGGATGAAACTTGAAAGCATCCTAATCTGTGCACCAACATTCATCCAACTGTGGCTTACCTACCAAGCTTTTAATATTCAGGAGACTGTGTTCTATGTTCTATTGGTCATCAGTACAGCAAGACTGCTGACTGGGTTGTATTCATAAGAAAGGTGATATTATACCTTGTCATAAATACATAGAACATCTTCACACTGGTTTCTATTTTCTAGGATTACAATAACTAAAACAGATTTTGAAGGGCTGTTTACTTATAGAAACATGTTGACAACCAGGATGCCCACCTCTGTCGTTCCTCACATGGATAACCACCAGCTTTCTGCTGTGTCAGGTTGTAGCCTTAGCTGTCACCTTTACAGCTAAGCTAATGACCACAGCGCATCAGGGGTTGGGAAGAAGCTTGGCTACAATACCTGCAATTATAAGCTGACTCTGAGATAAGAGTAACTGGAGGGCTGTACTTGATTGAATTCAAGTGACACTGTTCAAGCTCAGAAGGCAGAAGTGAGGGATGCTGGTACCTCTCAGATACAATAGCAATGGCCCAGAATGGTTTGTTATTAAAACTACTGAAAAGTCCTTTCAAAAGAAAGAGCTCCTCTTTTCTACCTGTTTGCTAAGAGTGACTTTCCCCCCATTTTATAAAAATTGTGGTCCAAGTTTTATGAGGAGGCTCTAGAAAGTTATCTTTTCCTCTGTTGGCATTGCAAGTGACAAACTACAGTGAGGATGTAATGTAACATGAGCGTTTTGTTATACAATAAGAAGTTTAGAAAAAAAAGGAATGAAAAAACAGAACCACAGAATGGTGAAGCTGGTTCACTTCATTTCTGCACACAGAAATGCTGTTGGTCTGGTGGTGTGGTGATAACAGGAATGTAGGGAGATGACACCAGACAGAGACTAATACCCTAAAGCTCAGAAAACTGTGGCAGGAATATCACATGACTGCCACAATGGCAGAAACCATGTGGCTTACCCAAAACCTTAACACCAAAAGGCTCACCAACTACATTGTAACCAAATACTTAAAAGTGCTTGTGCAGAGTCCTCTCCTAAGTGTCTCAGTTGAGAATGTCTGTATCTAAATCTGCTCTAAAAGGTGGACTCTGAAAACAAGAAGAAAAGAATAAAAATTTAAAATGTGTATACTAGATGAAGCACAGGAAATTAAAATAAATAATATCAGAGACAAGAAAGTAGGGCAGAGCAGCCTCTGTTGTGAGGAATTGTTTTATTCTTTCTGGAAAAAAATCACAGCTGTATTCAGCAGAGCAAATGTGGGGAGACATACATTGACAATAGAAACCTCAACACTTTCAGAAGAAAATGTGAACCCAGGAAGGTGGACAAAATGTACTGTGATGGTACTTAGTCACTCTAGGTAAAGGAGGATGAGGATGGATGATGGGCATCAGAGAAACAATTGGCTTAGAACAGCTTGATGGGATGCGCTAAAATTTATCTTTGTAAAAGCATTTTAAAAATACTAAGAAATGTTTTTTACTACAGCAAGCATGAGGAGGTCCTCTCACAAAACTTCCTACCTGCCACCCCTGGGAAGACAATTGATTACATATCCAAATGAGTTAACCACGGGCATGTTGTGCCTGACCTTTAGAAGAACACTTTTGATGCTGTGCTGTAGAAAGGGTGCTCTGTCAGACAGCTATTAAGCTAGGAGCAAGCATAGGCCTTGGCTGGGTAGGTATAGCTCTGTGAGCTGTGTCATATGGAGACAGCCGGCAAAGAGCCACGAAGCGGTCTCCTCCATGTACTAACAAGGTGAGCCAGCCAATCTTCAGAGGCTGGGATGCAGGGAGATTGATGGGGAAAGCTCTATTACTATCTAGGGAAGATCTCCTGCCCAGGCAGTACTTTCAGTCTGTGGCACTGTGCATGGGGGTAGTGGTGGAGCGGTTGCAGATTCTTTCTGATGGATTTGCATTTTCTTTAATAGTATACCAAGTTTACATAAGAGTGTTTCTGTAGCTTTTATTTCACCATCGAAAGGCCAGGTAAAATGTATCTGATTTACAGGCAAGCAAGTGAGGTTCACAAAGCCCCATCACCTATCCCTGGACACAGGGACTCACCGTGTCTAGTTAACAACAAGATGTCCTTGACATGCCCTGCCCAGCTGTGAATGAGGTTGGAGACTGGTTTTCAAGCATAGCAGTGGTGTATAGTGCTTGTCCATCTTTAGGTTCCTAAGTCTAGCTGGAAATTTGGGGAATAGTGAACAGACCAAAAGCAAAACCTAAACTGCACACCAGGCTATGTGAGTTAGGAACGGTTTTGTGTGTGTGTGTGTGTGTGTGTGTGTGTGTGTGTCCAAATCACAAAGAAAAGGAAAGAATGTTATTAACTGATATGTAAAACATATGGAATGAACATTTCAGCATCCTATAAATAAAATTTATTAGGACAGTCATGCCCCATTTGTTTATTTAATATGCTTACTTTTGAGGCAGGAGGAGATCAGAGCAGGAGACAGAAACTCTACAGCTGGAATTATTAAAATATTTATTATCTGGAATTTTGGAAAGATGCTTATAGACACTAGAGAACACACAGCCTCCATTTTCTTCCTACTTGCTTGTGTGGAGTAACCTCCTCAGGTATTCCCTTCCCTGCTCGACTAGTTCTCTCCTATCAGAAGCACATCTTATCATAATCTTTCCCCTCCCAACATAGAGCACTTGGAAAAACTTGATAAATATTAATGTTTTAAATATTAGTGGTTGAAAAAACGATGGACTTAAATCTAGTCAATGTCTCAGATAAAACATGAATGTTTCATATCTCTCCTAGTGTCCAATTTCCTGTTTGAGGAATGGCCTCCATAGGTGTATATATTTGCGTGCTTGGTCCCTAGTTGCTGAACTGTTTGAGAAGGATTAGGAGATGCTGCTTTGTTTAAAGAGTGTCGTTTTGTTGGAGGACCTGTGTCACAGGGGGCGGGCTTTGAGGTTTCAAAAGCCCACACCTGGTCCACTCTTACTCTCCCTTAGTGTGCCACCTACAGAAAAGGATATCAGCTCTCAGCTACTGCTCTAGGGCCATCCCTGTCTGCCTGCTGCTGTAATCTCCCTATGACGTTCATGGATTGAGTCTCTGAAACTATAAGAAAAGCCCCCAATTAAATACTTTCTTCTAAAAGTTGCCTTGGTCATGGTATTTCTTTAGAGCAATAGAACAGTAACTAAGATACCTATCTAATGTAAAGACACCTTTTTCCTTCCGTAGCATTCCTAAAATTAAATGAGAAGAGTAGATAGGTATATTGTTTCTTTTGCCAAAAAAAAAAAAAAAGATTCACAATTAAGTAATTTCTATGACGCCTAAAGCAAAGCAGCTTCTGAAGCACTTAGAAGCCCTAGAAAGTGAACTGTCATTAATTAACACTGGTAGCTGTAAATGACTGATTAAAAAGAGACGGTAAGGTTTTACTTATTCCAGTGTGTCTGTGGCCACAGTGCCTTCCTTACAAATGAGCTTAAAGATTCAAAGGAGCTCATAGCTTCACTCGTTCACGACAGGGAAGACAGTGGAGAAGCCCATTTCTTGCTGTTAGGAAAGCGTGATGGAGCAGGCTAATATCACACAGCATCAGAAAACAGAGGATGAAACAGGAAGTAGGCAGGTATAACATTCTCAGTAACCCACCGCCAGTGACCCACTTACTGAAGCATTTAGAAACTCCTAAAATTAATGGCACTAGCTAAGGACCAATGACTCTGAAATGTCATTACAGGTAAAATTTTAGATTCCAACAATAAGAAACATCCCAGGAACAACTCTTTTTTGGGAGGGAAATTAGGGCAGCTGAAAGCCTACCCACTAATCATGTTGTTCTAATTCAGCTATGCTGCTGAAATAAAACACTGACCCAAAGCAGTTCCAGGAGGAAAGGGTTTATTTCAGTTTACTCTTTACAGTCCATCATCATCCAGTAATGTCTGAGCAAGAATTAAAGTAGAGGCCATAGAGGAATGATGTTTACTGGCTTGTTCCCCTGCCAATGTTCAGCTATCTTTCTTATATCACCCAGGACCATATGCCCTGAGTGGCCTTGCCCATAGTGGGCTGTACTCTCACACATCTATCATCAACCAAGGAAATACTCCCACAGACACACCCACAGGTCAGTCTGATGGAGGGGACTTCTCAGTTCAGGTTTGATCTTCTGAGGTCTCACTAGGTTGTGTTGCATTGGCAAATAATCAGCTCACGCGCCATTTTATACACAAGATGAGCTACTTTTTAAAATAGTTGCTTGTCCAGCAACTACTCAAGCAAATTAGCCATGTTTTTGTTAGAGGATTCTATATAAACAATAGTTCATATGGCTCTTTCTGTAATTCTGGGGAAGATGTTGGAATTGATTGACATAAACTAAGTATAGCACTTGTTCCTTCATCCTTCTGTCACTAATGATCTCTTGCATATTCAGCGTTCGCTGGAAGCTGAGAGTCAATTTCCAGCTCAGGCTTGCTGTACTTCTCAGGGCTTAGAGGATCCATGAAATACAAAATGAGCAAGAATCGATCCTATCCGTTATGATATCTCTGCTGGTGCAGGAAAGGAGACAAATGGTGAGTTCAGAGGACTGTGATGAACCCCAGATATTCTATCCCAGTGAGGGCCCAGGGCAGGCAAGGAAACTCATTCTAATAAAAGTGTAAGGAGACAATTTAGGAAATGTAAAGAAACTATTCACTGATCATTATTAGTGGGACATTTAGGGGACTGAGGTACACCCAACACCAGGTGATGCCATTATCATCTCAAGACATAGCAGACAAGAAGAGGGAAATATTTTTACAGAGTTCACATGACTGCTCTGTTTCACAGAAGTTGGGGTGGAGGCTTGGCAGCATGGCCAGAACTGCATCACTGACCTAGAATAAAGCAATAGATTAGGATATCCACCACTGTCTTCTCTTGCCCTGTGATCACCTGCCAGGCAAGGCTTCCAAATTAACTAAGTCTAGCTAAGAAACCACAGGTCAAAGGAGCCTCGAAAACCCAGTTGGTTTTCCTTAGAAGTCTTCCCCCTTTCCTTGCCTCAAGCAAAAGGCAATGAAGAGAGGGCAGAGAAAGAATGGGAGGAGTGGGCCAGTGGGAAAAGACTAGCGTGCAAGTCAATGTATGAAACAGTCCTCCACATCTTTCTTGTGTCCTGCATCTAACCAACTGGATTCCCCTAAATCATCTGTGTATTTCTTTGCTCTCTAAGTGAAGCAAGAATGTCTTCATTAGCAGATTTATAAGCCATTAGTCAGTTTCAGGGTAATAACTGACTAGTGTAAGAAATTTAATTGCCTGCAAATTTCTAAAAGTTGCTATAATCTACCTTGTCTCAAAATGTCACAAGAAGAATCTTATGAAACAGACAAATAATACTTAAGTTTTCTATACTTGAGTTTCCATTTGTACAAGGGTTATTTTATTATGGATTCCTTCTTAGTCTATCATTTCTTGCAGCTAAATTAATATTATTGAAATCCTTAGCATGTGTTAGAGCACTAGAAGGTCACCATATACAGTAAGCACAAAACTGGATATGTCTAAACAACCCATGGATACGAGGCCTTGAATCTTTCACTTTCCCTTCTAGAGTGGGCTTATGTATATGGTTCTTGCTTCTCTAGGATTCAGAATCATCATGTGTTAAAGGTTGTAGTTGAATTGTACAGATTCCAAAGCTCATTTTAGTTCTGTGGTTCTGTGACTCCATGCTTCCATTTATACTCCAGGGATTAAAAGTGCCAAAACGATATAGTACTGATGCTGTAGTACCTGATACAGTGCATGGCAAGAGAGCCCCAATAATCAGTACAGAACAAGAGAGACAAGCAGAGAGGGAAGTCAACCATGGACTAACGCAAGACAAAAAAGTTGGCCAAGACAAAGAGTGAAAGCAAAATGTAAGTTGGCAGAGCTTGGACTGAGACCAGCATGAAGCTTCCTGCAGAAATAAGGATGCAGGGAAAGAAGAAAGAACTTACAGTCCTGGCAAATTTTAGTTTTTCTTGTGCAGCTTTGTCTACCATTGTGAGCTGTTAGCTAAAAGGTGTTATATTTCTCCTAGGCCTTGGAAACAGAGTTCAGACATTCTGCATCTAATGTAATATATGCATGATTGTATGTTAGGGGGTGGTTTGTGTGACTTTTTAAAATTAATCTTTATTACAAAAATATTACAATTCTTTAAAAACTGGCACACTGAAATCATCCAACACAAATACTGTACAACTCAATTAACTTCTACACAGATAGAGTAGCCATTTCGAATGAACACAGTGAAGCTTCACATTGGGTTTGATATTTTCACTATGGTGCATATTTTTATGTATTTATCTACCACCAAAACCCAAAAATTAAAAACTGAATTAGAACTAAAAAGATAATTAACTTTATATTCTCTTTCATAAACTATATCCACCACCTGCATCTTGTTATTCCCTGTCCCCTTTCTTATTCTTGTCTCTAAAATGATATAATATCACATTTTCTCTTGTTACATGTATATTATAGGCTAGGCACTGCATGTGAAGAACTAATAAAAGTCGAAAAGCCTGGAAGAAGCAGAGACCAGCTGAGCTGCCTGAAAGAGGCTCTGGGTAACTGAGCTGCTGGGAAAGGACACTCTGATCTATTGAGCTGCCTGTAGGTTGTGCAGTATGCTTTGGGTTCCCATCTTTTGTGAGCTGTCACCCATGCTAGGATGAGTTTGGTGATACTACTGTCCTTGTGTCATTTCCATGACTGCAAGTAACCCCTTGCCCATATTCCAATGTAAGTAACTCCGATAAAACTCATATTATAGCTCCCCAAGTTAGACTTGGTGCTATCTACTCTGTCATCAGTTTCCTTTCTGGGGTGAGTAGATATTTGCTCCCATCTCCTCCTGAGTATCACACAATAGATTCTGCTTTGGGACCAGGCAGGTAGCTGTATTTTCTAGCCTTCATGGTAAGGAATGGTTATGGGACAGCATAGATAGAATGATTAGCAGCAGACATGAATAACACTGTTACCTCGGTACTAGGAACAAGATGTCTGTATGGCATGTACTTCACCCACATTATAAGTGAAGGCATTAAAACAGTAACTCTAAAAAGAGGAGGAAAGCGTGGCTGTTATGCCTTTATGGTAGGGGAAAAACAGCAGGAAGTCACTCCTTGGATGTCAGAAATCACTACTGGAGAATACAGGTTACAACCCTGAGTTTTGCTATCCCCAAAGAATGCCATCTTGAATTGTTAGACCTGGCAGTTAGCACTCATGTCCAGCTTTCTTCTGAGACTTTGCTGTGCATCTTGAAGGACTAATCAAATTAGAAATGAACAAGAAAACATTGCTTAATTCTACTCTTTTCCTTAGTATGGGGAACAAAAGTGTCCTTGAGTAATTATGTAAGGAGTAGAGGAAATCCTGAATGAATAGGTATTATTGCCAAGGAGCAATTCCTCAAACCCATGGCAACTGGAAAAGCATTCCTCCAAGTGAGGCTCAAACCTTACTCTGGCCCAAGGACAGGTGTTTATGAATGATTGTCCAGTGTGTGCAAAAATTAGCAACTGCAGCTTCCTCCTCATGGATGATTACAGCCTGCGACTCCACCTCTAGAGAAGCCTCCCACCAAAACTAGCTAAATCCTCCTTCTTGAGCTATACATAATAGAGGTGCTGGGGTTCTGGGTTGTTTCATGGTAGATGTGGCTCCATTAGAGTGAACACAAGACACTCAATACCAACTTTTCTGTACGTGTCTGTCCTTTCTTCATCCCCTACATTGCACAGTCAGGTTTCTAGGATCAAGGGACATAGCGCCTTCTCATGTATTTTCTGCTTCCTTTGACTCGGTTCAAAATAGCATACCTACCTCAGAGTACTCTTTACCATAAGATGTATGTTTTATTTCATTCAGAAATCTATGTCCCAGGGCAAAATGTCATTTTTGATACGTTAGTTTTCCCAGAAACAGATTCATTCTAGCACAGTCTTGACATGAAACCTAAGCTAGTCCTGATTTCAACTTCAGGACCATAGGAATACATTAAATATAAGCTCTGATGGTAAGGTTTTTGGTTTTTGTATTTCCGGGACTAAGTATCAGGTATCGATATGTAGGTTTTCAAAAGTTTCTAGAGTGCCTAAGTAGTAAACCATTATCTACAGTTGAATGAATATGAAAGAAATTTGTCTTTTAAAAGATTGGAATAGAAGTCTCCTTTCCTTTTTGGAACATGAAGAAGCCTCCTGAGGTATTTGTCTTGATAGACCAGTTGTGGCTACAAAAATTTGTAAGCCAACCCTGCTCATGTTTGTATCTCATGCTATGTATCTGGTGTTTTCATCTGAGTTTATGGAAGACATTTACATATTTTAGCTAATTCTAATATTATTCATAGGATATGGTATGT
Organism: Grammomys surdaster; assembly: GCF_004785775.1. NCBI lineage: Eukaryota > Metazoa > Chordata > Mammalia > Rodentia > Muridae > Grammomys > Grammomys surdaster. The sequence continues at coordinate 5,545,379 of NW_021604643.1, forward strand.
AGGTTAAAGATTAAGAAGGAAGGGACTTCTGTATGCAAACAGGAGAGTAGTGAAAGAGAGGGAAAGAGGAAGGAGGAAAGAAAGAGGAAGAGGAGGAAGGAGAGACTTCATTCTATAAATTTTCCAGCTAAAGTAAACTCTCTCTTTTCCCTAATGCTCATATTAATATTTCAGTCTACTTGCTTTTTCTCTGTACCCATGTCTACTGGCTCCTGCTTTTCCCAAATCCTCTCTCAACTCTTGTCTTCCCACTAAAGAAGTGAACTCTCCTCTGTATCAGAGTTCAGAGAACTTGATTTTGTTTTTAACCTCTAACAAAGTCTTCCATGTTCCATTTGGTACACTCCTGCTTCACTTTGACTGCAGGCTGGTCTTTCTTCGGGAAGTATCAGAGATAATCCATCTGTTGTACTCACATCACGGGACTTAGACTTCACTTTTGGTAGATGCTGGTATCTGCTAAATGAACCACGGGCCATTCTGAATTCTAAATTTATGTCTTCCTGCAAGATGTGTAAACAGGTATCTCCTAGGTATCCCTGACCACCCATTCTCAGTCTTCAATGTTTTCTTATGTTTCCTCATGTCCCTCATTGTTCCTTCTCTGTTTCTGTCATAATTCAAGCCCCCAATGTGCTTCTCTAAGTATTGGCTTCAACCTCTGGGCTCTTTTTGCCACACACACTCTCCTTTGCACCTTTCTTCATATTCATTAACTCAACCCTTCTTTGTACATAATTTCGAATAAATAAAAAATTTAAAAAAAAATTCAAAACTAAGCAAATACGTACCGAACCAACATCCAGTGTTACCTACCAATTGATAAACTCTTCCACTATTGATTGACATTAACCTCAGCCACTGGCCTATCAGGACAGTTTGTTAGTCCCAGAGGACATGTACACCCCATTGTCAATATTCCTTCAGTAGCCACACTCTGTAAAACACTCCTTGCTACTGCTGCGATCTCATTTGTTCTTCTGGCCATACTCTATAGATAGTCTTCCATTAAATCTTTCCATTATATTTTTCTCATTTCCAAAATATGAACCTTTCTGAAATTGGGAGTTTTTCCTGTTTCTTCATGATTTTAATTCCTGACTAGTCAGGAATCATTATAAATTCATTTGACACAGAGCATGGAAGAGTACCTTGCACAAAACAGGTTTCACTAAATATGTGTTTGAATTAAGTCTCTTAAAATCCATTTGGACTTAGATATAAAGGGCAAAAGACCGTACCTGGAACGTTCCTAGTTCTCAATATCATCTTTCAATTCTATTTCATTTCTCACTCTTGGAATTTAAATGTCACTTTACAATCCCCCAAAGATTGTACCTTTGCTTTATAGCATACTTCCTTTAATATCCATTTTTAATTTCTCTTTCACCTTTTTCCTGCCCTTTCCTTGCCTGAGAAAACCTAAGAAAACCAGTGTATTTTCCTGTGATGCAGGACATCAGTTCAAATGCTCACAGAAATTTCTTTGAGTTCCACCAGCCAATGCTTTAAGAAGGTTCACAGCTCTAGAATGTGTTATTATTAACTAAACATTGCCTCTCTACACATCTTCCTTACTTCTAACAACACCATTATTTTAATGCATTTGGGCCACGGGGAAGGGAGAATGAAATAATTTATTCACCAGTGAAAAGGTCCAAAGGCAGATCTAGATAGTCTTACAATTAAAGCAAAACTCATGTGAATAGTTTCCTCCTTCTGTTTGCGGGAGGGAAGGAATGATGTCCTGACTTCTCCCTTGTGTCTATATTCCTCAGGGAACTTTTCAACCAGTTTACTAGTTACCTGAAATGATTCTATACCAGTTCAGTACCCAAGGAGTATGAATAAAGTAAGACTTAACTGTTGCTTAGTCTTCCGTTCAAACAGATGGCAGGACTAGAAAACAAATGTATGAATAGTCAGTTCTTGCTTATCATGTATGTTCCTTTTGTTGCAGGAGTAAACAGTCCATTTAGCTAGGAGGTTCATGGTCTATCATCAAGGGAAGTCAAGGCAGGGCTTGAAGCAGAAACTACAGGGGAACATTGATTACTGGCTTACTTCCCGGGTTTGTTCTGCTATCTATCTTATAAATCCCAGGTCTCCCTGCCTAGGAATCATACCACCCACACTGGGCTTGACTCTCCTATATCAGTTGCAAATCAAGAAAATGTCCCACAGCACATAGGCTACTCCAGTGGAGGAAATTCCTCAGTTGCAGTTCCCTCATCTATGGAGTGTCAAGTTGACTACTGAAGTTAACTATGACAGCAAATAACTTTAAATATAACCCTGAAAGTTATAGACTATTAAAGGAGGGATGTGATTACCTTGAAGTGCACAGGCTAGTGTACCTCAGATTTTTTTTTTACTGTGCCAAATTACCTTGTCATTGTGCTTAATGCAGACCAAAGATAGGCTTTCCATATGATCTGTATTATGGAACAATCTGGATCACCTGATGGGCATAGAGAAACTGCCAGGCTCAGGCCCTCAGCTTGCACTATGACTCTTTATGATTCTCTAATTCTAGGCCAGGGGCTCGTTCTGCTGTTCCATGAAGTATACCAGCTCTTCTTTAGGTCATCATGGTCACAGTTGAAAGGTGTTTGTTTTTTGTCATTGGTAGTATTGGTTGTCATTGGTTGTTGGTGGTGGTAGTTGTGGTTTTTGTCTATTTGTTTGTTCAGTGACTTTGTTGTTGTTTGTTTGTTTGTTTGTTTGTTGATTTTTGGTTTGTTTGTTTTATTTTTATCAAATCCCTAACCATGTAGGTTCAATAAAAAAAGGTAGACATGTTGAGTGAAATCCAGCATAGGACCCTGGCCTAAGTAAGCCAGCTTGAATAATTAATTACAAAGGTCAAGGTAAACACCATGCCACATGAAAAGATATTTAACATGTTGAGCCTCTAAACCTCCAAAGCATCTTTGGAGAGATGATTAGCACATGAAGGCCCTCATTCATGGGATTACTCTTTTAGGAGAAATCCAAAGTTCTGTTTCCCCAGCTTCCATGAGAGGGCATAGCAAGATGTCATCTATGAATGAGGAAAAGGGTCCTTTCCAGATACCACACCATCCAGTGCCTTCAGCTCAGCCTCCAACTCTGATATTGTGGTGTGTCTGTTGTTTATGACTCATTCAGTAAAGGCATTTTGTTATGGCAGCCTAACTGGCCTGGAACCATTTGGATCCTCAAGTAGATCTTTGCAAACACATTCTAGTGCGTTAAAAGTAAGTAAGGAAATGAGAAGAGCCAGGGTCATTTGAATCCTAAACAGAAAGTGTAGTAGCATCAAGGGCACAAACACAAACAAAACCCACACAAAACAAAAAGCAGAACCTCTTCTGTGTGAAGTACCCAGTTATAAAAAGAAAGAGCTGAAGGCATAATGTAATGTATCTCTATCACTACAATCTTTATTCAAAGTCATAGAAGGCATGTGAATATTAAGTAAAATACTAATCTATATTATGTCATTATTATTATCTGAATTAATTTGCTCTCAGAACCTATTATGAGTAGTTGTGTTGTAAATAAAACTCTTAATAATAATGTAGGTAATAAGAAATATCTGTATTTTCACACCTCTGTCCTATTATTAATCTGTGGTTATATAATTAATTCAGAAGAATAACAGAGCCAGGAGACTGGAAATTAGGTTTTCTTTGATATTATAGCCACATCACTGATGTTTCAATGCTCAGCATAAGAAAGGTCTTGTTTTTCTTCAGTGAAGCATATCACACTACATTTATTTCACAAATTCTCTTACCATTCTTACAAAGCCAGTAGGGTGTATGTGTGTGTGTGTGTGTGTGTGTGTGTGTGTGTGTGTGTTAGCTACATAGATAAAATAATGGAGCCACTGTCTATTGGAGATAAAAAAAGACAGTTGTGATGTTAAACAGCCTGGCTTTGATGCTTCTATTGTAATGACTAGCCCTAAGACTAGTCATTCTTTAAACTTGGTGATTTCCACCCTAGCCCAGTCTAAGTGTTTGAGTGGTTACAGTTATAGACTTTTATCGCCATATCTGGGTAAGCACAAGTACATTTTTATGCTATATAAAGTATATTTCCAAAAGTTGTGAAAAGAAGGAATGGATAAAGAAATGGAGGGAACTCAGAATACAGAACCAGAAAAACTACACAGGAATTCTATCCACAGTGTGAAGTAGGCAAATTTCCCAGAGTAGGGACTCTTAGAAGAAGGCAATAGAAGTCAGTGTCCTGTGGCTGCTTACCTGTCTTTTGGTTGTGAACCTAGCTTTTAATGGCTGAGCTATTTCTCCAGCCCCAGATTTTTGTTGCTTTGTTTCTTTAAGCCATGATCTTGCTGTGTCTCAATTGGCCTGGAGTTCACTTTGTAGACCAGCTTGAGCTTGGATTCACAGAGATCCACTTGTGTCTGCCTCTGCATGCTGGGATAAAGCCATGCACCGCAATGACTGACCAGTTTAGCCTGCCTGGCTCTGCAGCTGCTTTCTTACCTATAGCCTTGGTTTAGCAATGACCAAAGCTTAGAAGTTACCTAAACTATATTGAAGCCAGATGTAGAAAAGCTTTCTTCACTGGCAGAGAAAAAGCAAGTCTAATGCTCTCTGTTTTCCTCTAAACATCTTACCTAAATTCAGTCCTGGAGTACAGGTTCATGGAGCCATGATATAAACCAACGGCATCTCTGTAAATCCTTTGGAACTTTTGACTCCAAACTGAGATAATTAAAGGTGCTCACCTTGTCTTAGAAGATGAAAATGGAAAGGGGAGGGGGGAGCTGATCAGGGAGAATCTTAATAAACAGTGGCCCTGCTAGAGAAGAGCTGTGCATGGCTCAATTCAGACAAACTCCGAGTGTTGAGGGCTCCTAAGGAACCAACAGCTTTAAGATTACTTGGGTACTTTTATTTATTTAATTATTTAGGATTAAATTAGGTGAGCTCTCTAAGCATCCCTGCTGTGGGTGGAAAACAAGCATGACCAAACTTCAGTGGCTCAACAAGGCTAAAAGCCTCTGGGGAGAATGACTGATTTCACTTGAACACTTGCAACAACAAAAAAAATGTTTAAAAACAGTTTCACGGCTCAACTTTCTTCTTCTTTTTTCCCCCCTCTTCTTCTTCTTATAGTTGGAATGTATTTTATCGTCTGTCAGTTTTGCCCTGTGATATGTCCTCTTAAATTGGATCTGTAAGCCCTTCATAAAGTTTAATAAATCTTCAGCATTTCACCCTAAGGAAATTATATTAAAAACCTTCAAATGTGAAGTTGGGCCCGCAGACACACAGCACTGGGAATTTTATCACCATAATCAGCGTGTAATGAAAGCCTCTGTCGCTGTTCCTTCCCAATCATAATCTGCTTGTCTTTATGAAAAAAAGGGGGGTTTGTCTGGGTTCATCTGTGAGCTTTAATTGGAAGATGTCTTCATTTCATTCCAGCCTACTGGGATAATAACTCAGCCCCATGTTTAAACACAGGCCCTCGCTGCTGATATTTTTTCATTTAGTAAAGCATGTCTCTTTAAATGATTTAGCAAATCATCATGAATGCCAGGCCAGAGTGATTGGCAGCTCATTGCTGGTGCACCATTTGCATGACATTTGTTCTTCAGCTAAGAAAGCTGCCGCAGGTAAACAAGCAGGCCCCGGACTGCCTCCCTTTGAGTCCCTCCCTGTTTATTTTCTCATAATCAAATGACATTTATGAGAGGCCAATGCAGCTGCACATATATGCGGGAAATGCAATCAGGCTAAACATGATGACTTCATTCAGGTGATATTTTGATTAATGAAAGGACATTTTTATGACATGGGGGGGCTTTGATGAAGCAATCTGGCAAATTCCCCTTTGTGTAACTAATATTCTATATTTTATCTCTATTTTAATGCAATCTGGATGGGAATAATTAGGTGACTAGTGTTCGTTCACTTATGAGAGTTTGGTTAAAACATGGAAATGCTACAAACAGGAAGTCCAACTTTAGTTTTTTTGTTCCTTTTGGAAGAAAATGTCCCTTCTCCCTTCAAAGGGGAAGGGAAAGAGAAAGAGAGAGAGAGAGAGAGAAAGAGAGAGAGAGAGAGAGAGAGGGAGAGAGAATGTAAAAACCAAGTTGATGTGAAATAAAGCTAGTTATGATGTATGTGAATGTAGCTTTTCCTGAGGAGATTCATGAGAGTAAAAGTTTATATACACCTTCTCGTTCATTTGTCCTACTAAGGAACAATGAAAATAACAAACTAGAGGGTTCTTTCTTTTTCTTAAAAAAAAAGTTAAGAGTGGCATAAAATACCTTTACAATTTATGTGCTTTAGCAGAATTCCAAAGAGCAAGCTGTGCTTTCTTGGGCTTGCTAGAAAACAGGTATGCTGCTTTACAGGGAGGTGTTTCTTCACTCTTAGAAAGGGCTCCCTGCAGTAGAGCAGAGAACACATCTCCAGCCACACCTAGCTCACCTCCGGCAGGGCAGCACCAGGCTCAGTCTGTAAGAGCTGAAGGTGGTCGTGGGCTGTCAGGTCCACCCTGAGATGAAAGTATATTTTCACATTCAGCTGCTCAGCCTTTAAGGAAGACCTCAGAGATCCTAGGTTTCTTGACCCACTAAAACAAGCACCCTACGAACAATATCATCCTCCCAGTCACCTTCCTATGGAAAGAGAAAGGAGAAACATGGCTTTTATGATAATAAAATATAAGTGTAAGCAATCATCTTTTTCTTTCTTTTTTCTTTTCTTGATACAGAATTTTATTGCATATTCTGTTTGCCCTGGGACACATGAGGTAGACTACGCATCTGCTTCCCAAGTCCTGGGATTACAGCTTATTCTTTCTATTGTGGAACACAACTTAAGTACTCTTTGATGTAGTTTGGAGAAAGATTATCAAAACCAGCTGCCAACACTTAGAGCTAGAACACAGTTTGGAGGGACATCATAGATCAGAAGTAGGGAACAAACTGTGGTCAAGCATGGCTTTAGTAGATATGAAGCAAAAGTTCTTAAGAAAACAATTTATTCTAACTATGTTACTTGCCTTGCACTCGTTTATTCCGTCACTGAATATACATTGAACAATAGGAGGCAGGGAGTAAAGCAAAAACTCCAGGGCAGTGTGGGATCAAAAGAAGTTCAGAGCAGTGTGAGTGGCACATCTAAATTCCCCTTACTTGTCAAGAAATCTTAAACAGTACTGAACATTCGAATTGAGAATCGATGTGCAAATTAATCTCCTTCTTCATAATCAGAAAATATAAAATACATGAGCATGCTTTTTCTACTGTATCTTAAGCAACTCGATGATAGAGTTTTAGAAATAAAATGTGGCACTTCTTAGTTTAACTATCTTTACATAAAATGTCAAACAACTCCAAAACGTTTGAAACCTTACATTTGAAGCACAAGGTAATCGTAATTTAAAATCAGGCTTGCATTTTCAACTTCTATTTCAGCATCTATGTATTCCTCTCTGGAGCTTATATTTTCAATATAATCAGTCAAGTAATACCTACTTGTAGGTATTATATAAATAGGGCTTCAAGTTACCTTGATCTTAGGAAAGCCTTCTGCAATCTGCCTGTTATTCCTAGAATTAAATAGGTTTCCCTCACCTAATATTAGATCTTAGTGTATTCTGTCAACCAAGTACAGTTACAAGTTAATATGATGTGCCTTTTAATGCCCCCAGCCCCTTCTATTGTAGCACTAAAACCCACATTTTCCATACAAGCTGTAGAAACTGAGGATCTGGAATACAATCAGTCTAAACTAAAGATGAATTCTGGATGAATGGGAAAAGAATTAGAAAAAGAATTTAAGGACAAAAATATAATTTATCTTTCCAACACACACACAAAGCAATAACAACCAATTAATGTAATGCAGGAAATATATAACAAAGTAGAGTAAATCATGAAATAATTTCTGCATGAAACTTAAAGCACATGTTTCAATAGATAAAACCTTAGACATAAAGCCAAAAGGCTAATATTCAGATCCTCTCTTTACTATTTTTCATGTTATTGTAGTTAAAACTTATTTACATTGTTTCTTTATTTATAAAAACATAAATAACCATAACTTTGCAGAGATACTGAGAAAATAAAACTAAGTAATTTTGATAAAAGCCTCTAGGAATAAAGCTGGTCCATTGAGGGGTCCCAAAAACCATAGTAAAGGTGTATTTTTTTATTGTTAGAAAAAGATAAAATTTAGTCTCACATGAAAACTGAGAGTTATTACTTTTGGTTCTTTATTGTAGAGGAATGAAACATAAATGGTTAATTCATTCAGTTCAAGAAATGTTCATCAAAACTCTGGCTGTTCTATATCAGGCATTGGTCTAAGTACTCAGGACTTATTAGTAAACATAATACAGAAGCTTATTCTGATAAAACAGTTGTTTACTCTTGGTTCTTCCCCAAAGCCTATTCTCAGTGTGTGTGTGTGTGTGTGTGTACATACAGAAATAACCCACACTGCATACAAGTCCACTATATGAGATCATGCTAAATGAACTCTGATGGGAATAGCACTTTAGAGTTCTTCAACATGGTGACCATGAGTGTACATAAAAGGAAGATGGCATTTTCTAGTGACTATCTGACTTTAATTATGGTCTCTGAGCATAACTTTAATTATAATCTCAGAAAATAACTAATGAAAAATTAAAGTAAGAAATGATTTTGTGAATTCCCTAAGCTACATATCTACAGAATTTCACGACTGTGCTAAAATAAAATAAAAAAATAAGAAAAATTGACTTCAATCTTGAAGATGGTCTCTCTAGCCTACAATCGAGCTCCATACTGAGAAATGAATTATGTCACTGAGTATGCTGTTTTTAGAAGGCAGTAGGAGGAGGTCTTCCCAGAGTTTGATGCTTGGGGTCAATTAACCACAGAGCAGCTCTACTCAGAACTGGGAATAGAAGACTAGAGAATAAAGTAGCTAATGTAGATGGAGTTGGCCCACAGTAGACCTCAGGTGGTGCGTACCTTGTTCTCATCAATCTCCACCACTCTGTTGAGAGGGTTTGGGGAAGGAGGTGTGAGAATTGCCATCCAGGAGCTCCTTAAGCACAGTTTCATCCATAGCTGCGTAACCCAACAGTGGGCAATTAATTGGATTAAGTTAGAGAAGAAAATGCCCTCTCCAGTGAGCTAAACAGGGCATTAAGCATGGTCTTAATATCTGGTGTTGAGCCAACGAACAGGTCCACTGTAGACTTGCTTGGGTCACACTTCTGAAGCTTCCCAGGGCAAGGAAACAGTGACTGTTTCCTTTGCTGGAGAGGGGTGCTATGGAGTATCATAAATCTGAATAAGAGTCACTGAATATCAATAGATGGTGCTGGTCAATCTTCTGTTTCCAGCAGTTAAACGATTAAGCTAGAGTATAGACGGTTTCTTCTCATTAAGTGAATGTTAGGCAGGATATTCTTAGCAATGAGGGGGATGACGGTGGGACAGAGAGGGACAACCATGTTCTGTTTCTATGAAAAATATCAGAGATGAGTTATAAAAGAAAAGGGTGATTTTTCTCATGGTTTTGCAAGCCTAAGATCAAGCGGCATCCTCTTGGCTTCGGTTGAGGCCTGATGATATTCTGTTTATGGCAGAGAAACAGAAGGGAGGAAGGGATATGTGAAGGAGGCCTCAGGAGCTAGGGGAAAAGCCAGACTTTCTTTATAACAACATTCTCTTCTGGCAGGCATTCCAATGCTGACAGCTTGAACTCATTGTCACCGAGACAATTGAATCCTTTCTATTGACTTAACTACCATGTTGAGCTCTTAGCAGCTCTCTACACTTATACTCGGCACCAAGCTTCAGTGTGAGTTTTCATGGCAGGACATCCTCTGAAGAGTTCATAAAAGCTTCCATCAGAGGAAGAGGTCACATTTTAATGTCCCTAAAGCCCAGAAAACACTGCCCTCAATGAAATGACGGTCTGGATTAGGTCTCACTCCTGACTTTTCACATGTTTTCTTCCTGAGAATTACCACTCATAAGCAACTTAGGAAAAAAAATGTTTATATACTAGTTAGGAAGAGAAAGAAATGCAGTCCTCTCTCTCTCACTCTGCTAACTCTTCCAGTACAGAACAGGCATGATTTGCATGAGAGGGGAGGGCTTTTTGTGCTTCAAATCAAGATGGATTCTATGCTTGCTCCACGGAAACTGTCTAATGACAGGAAGTTACTAGAGCACACTGTTCCATTCAGGAAAGATCTTCATCTGAGACCAAGAACAAACCTGGACTAGACAAGCTAGGGAGACATGAGAAAACAAAGTTGCCCTGTGTGGACCAACCTCCCTTAAGTTGTAGCTTGCAGGTAATACTTTGCTCCATTCATTCTGCACAATGACCA
>NW_021604643.1:5555852-5587791 GCF_004785775.1 Grammomys surdaster
GAGAGAGAGAGAGAGAGAGAGAGAGAGAGAGAGAGAGAGAGAGAATTAAGTGAAATGCAGTCACCAGCCAGCATGCCTCAAAAGTCTCCATGAACACCGGAATATGTTCCTAAATGTGCTTTGCGTGCTCCAACACCCTTCTTTCCATGACTGCACTTTTTATTCAATCAACTTTAAGCTATAATATCAATAAATCCAAAATACTTCCTGGGCTGCGGCAAAGAACAAGAGGGTTTGACATAGGCATCATTGTAATTGGTGCTTATCTTCATGTGTGTTAAAGAAAAAAAAATTTAGACCATCTGCACCCTGTGATTGTCAAGGTCAGAAACAGGATTTCTTATAAGACAGGTTCCTTCACTGATCGCCGATACTTGACATTCCCATGACAAGAGATTGTCATTTATTCCAGTCACATGAGGCTTGCCTGAAGTTCCCACATATGGATCCAACTACATCTTAAACTAAGAATACAGATCAAGCCAGGTGGTGGTTGTGCACACCTTTAATTCTAGCACTTGGGAGGCAGAGGTAGGTGGATCTCTGTGAGTTGAAGGCCAGCCTAGTCTGCAGAGTGGGTTCCAGGACAGCCAGAGTTACTGAGGGGGGAAAAAAACAGGTCTTTAAAAAAAAAGTACAGATCATTTCCTAAGAGTGGACCAAAAAAGAAGAAAGAGTAGGACATATATATAGAGAGAGGGTGGGCAAGCCCCATGAATGGCAGGGCACATAGAGACAGAGAGGATGAGCAAATTCCCTGTGCTTCAAACTCTTTTTCTGGGGAGTTTGGGGTGGGGGTGTAGAGGGTGGATTAGTTGTGTGCGGCTCTCAGAAATCATTTTTGGCCACTGAGTTACAGAGTACTCATGCTGGCAAGTGAAGACATGTTGTGAAGTTTAGATTCTTTGGCATGATGAAGATGGTAGACTTCTTTATTCAGTCTAACACTCTGAAATAGTTCCCAAGCGTATAACTTTTAAACTGCTAGACTTTGCTCTCACTAGCTTGTCACACCTTGGAGAGTCAGTTGTGTCAAAACTGGACTTCAGGGATTCCAAGGCTGAGGAATGAGTTCTGGAAGAAATGGTTGGCTTTGAGTGACAAGTGGAAGTTTGGTTGCCACCAGCGTTCACTTTCTGTTCAGTTGCAGAAATTCACTTTTCTGTTTTCAATTGCAGCATACTGTTGTTTCCTTGGAGTAACTCTGAATTCTTTTTATAATGAAAAAAAAAGTGATTTTAATCACTATATAATTATTACTATTAATATAATAAAATAACTGTAATTCTCAATTATTACACTCTTAGTACAATTGACACCAGATATTTTTCAACAAAAAAGTGAATTTCATCATAAGAATATATTTTTATCATTCTATTTCCATAAATACAATATTGTTATTAAATATATCTTTAGAAAAAGTATTATTTTTAGAGAATTGACTTAGAAATATTGATTTCCTAGTATATAAAAGTAAACATAAATCTTAGTGTAAATGAATATGATATTTTTAAAAGCTGCTAGAATTATAAAAATGTTTATTTCCTACAGATTGCACATCTAATAAAGATAAACCAAACAGCCAACAGTGCATATGGCTGATAAAAGAGCAAAAATAACACATCTTCCTCCTGTGACTTTGATTTTTTTTTTCTAGGAGAAGCAGGGCATAGGCGAGAAATCCCTGGCAATGTTATGATACATATTCCAATAACCTGCTACAGTTGCTCCCTCGGGCAGACAAGATGGAGAGGAGATGCTGAGAGAGCCCTGGAGGGCGAAGGCTTGCCAATGTCTGCTCAGAGCTTTACTCTTTTTTTGTTTGTTTTGTTTTGTTTTGTTTTGTTTTGTTTTGTTTTGTTTTGTTTTTCGAGACAGGGTTTCTCTGTGTAGCCCTGGCTGTCCTGGAACTCACTCTGTAGACCAGGCTGGCCTCCAACTCAGAAATCCGCCTGCCTCTGCCTCCCAAGTGCTGGGATTAAAGGTGTGCACTACCACTGCCCGGCTCAGAGCTTTATTCTTATCCTTCTTCCCATTACTTTAGGCTCTTCTGAGCATTTCCAGGCTCCTCCTCTCGTTAACACGGAGGAAGGGTTCAAAGTGCCACCTTCTAGTCATGCATGCATGTGAAAATGTGTTCCTGGTTGCAGATTTCCAGCCCAGAAGTTATGAAAACCCTCAAGTGTCTTTCTTTTGTAGCTCTACCCTAGGAAATGTCTGGAAAAGCCATACACATGCCGATCATTTTCAAAGCAATTGCTTTTCTGAATTAAAGTATCAGAATCGTTAGTTGCTATTGGAAATTCCCCATGTGTAGAACGGATGAATCAGCATCCACAGTGGGTAGCAGTCAGTGTCAGGGGATGAGAGCCTGGCGGTTGAAACATTTTCTTTAGCTTTCTGTGCCCAGTGCCTCATCCCCTGGAAATATTTGCTGATATCTGAAGACATTTTTATTGTCTAAAGTGAGGTAGGTGTGCTGGTCCATGAAGAAGCTGGAGATAGTGTCAAAACACTCTGTGGTGGATAGATAGCATCACTTCCAACAGCAAAAGGTACCTGGTCCCTAATATCAAGAGCACTTAGGTTGAGAGACCCAGCCATAGCTCACACATGAGCCATTTCAAACTCAGGTAATCTGCCAGCCCTTGCAAACATTTGGAATTGTAATTCTCAGATAGCCATATTTATTGGATACATAAATAGAGTCATATGCAACTAGAAAGATCAAAATGATTTATGTAGCTGGGACTGTTAACAATTTGTAAGTTATATGGAGCATACATTTCAAGGCACAAGAAGAGCCTTTGCTATTCTGACCAGCAACTGCCTGTTTCTCACATAGGAGAGAAAAGTTGACAGTCAAATTCTGGTCTAGGTTCTTTATGGAGATGAGCTAATCCAGGCTCAAAGTATTGAATATAGTATACCTCTGATGTTTTCAGAGGACTATATTCTCTAATGTTCTTTATGTCTTTTGTTCCCAAGCTGTCTTTTCAAGAATGGTGGCATATTTAACGAACTTGGAAGATAGAGATGGTGTCTCCTCTGGAGTAAAAGATAGAGTTGCTTACTGTATATCATAAGAGATTAAATTTGATAGTCCTGAACAGGGACACAGCCTGATGTATGCAACATCTTTCTGAACAATCCACTTTATCCTAGTACAAGGGAATTTCAAGACACAGAGTGTGGTCCAGGATCCAGAACTCAATAGTCTTCTGCTGAGATGTTAGAAATGAACAGAGAAGAGTCTGAGATTATACTTTCCTGGTAGGAATACCAGTGAGCCTTCTGGAGCTTTGTCAACTTCTCATAAGTTGATTTTTAAGTCTTGAGCTATACTTTACTTGGTTTAAGGGACATGTATGTCCAACCTATGCAATTATTAGCTCTGGCAGCTGCTAGTTGGCTTTAAAGCCACAGAATATTGTTTACTGCTGGTACTGTGCACTGGTCTTTCTGAAGTTGGCTTGGCCACCTTCTTAATTATATGCATATCGTGATGCCAGGAAGTAAGAGTTCTACCCGCCCCCTTCCTTCCTTCCTTCCTTGCTTTCTTCCTTCCTTCTCCTGGGTAAATGGTATCTATCACCCATATGCTTTTAAAAGAACAATGAATTATGTTTACTTTCCTGTTTGTGTGTTTTCTGGGAGCCATTCAGGTATATGGAAGTCAGAGGAAAAATCTGGAGAAGTTGGTTCTTTACTTCCGTCATATGGGTTCTCAGGATCTTACCGAGGTCCTCAAGCTGGGCAGTAAGTGCCCTCTGAGCCATCTGGCTGGCTCCACACACTTCTTTCCTTTCTCTAAATCCACATATTATTCCTGTGGTTAGTGAAGAAAATTGAATCACTAAGTAAAAAAATGTAAACATACAAGTTTGCCTCATGACCAGTTTTTTCTAAACAAGGGCATATCCTGCTGGTCAGCTAAAGGAAAGGGAGCTAGCTGACAAGAACCCCACTTGCTGATTTTTTCTCAGATTCTTGTAGAGCCTTTGGTGAATTTTATAGGTTCTGGTTTTTTTTTGGGGGGGCGCTTGGGTTTCTTATCAGAGATTACTACTAAGAAGAAAGACCATTTTTAATTTTTATTTTATTTTATTTTTGACACAAGGTCTTCTTATGCTGCCCAGGCTGATTTGGAGCTTACATCATGTAGCCCAGAATGGCCTAGAGTGCACAGTGATCATTTCATTCCTGTCTTGCCAGTGCTAGAATTGCTGGAGGAGCCACAAGCTGTTGCAAGTGGCATCTTTAATAATGTTCTATTAGCGTACATTAACTGTCACTAACAATGGGTTTCATTATGGCATTTTTATACAAGTACATAATATATTTTGATCATATTTATCCCCATTCTCCTTTTCTGCCTCCATTCCTTTTACTACTGTTCCTTGAGCAAGATATATTTTTAAATGTTTTGAAGTTAAAATATAATTACATCATTTCCCCTTTCCTTTCCTCCTTTAAACCCCTACTATATACTCCCTACCCCTAGCACCCTGTCCTACCTCTCTCTCAAATTTATGGCCTCTGACTTCTTTTTGTTTCACTGGTGTTACATAAATACATACTGCATACATAGAACCTCTCCGTTCCATTTACTGTTACTTGTATGTACAAGATTTCAGGGCTGACCACTTGGGATTAGATAATCGAGTAGGACTGTCTTCTCTGGGGGAAAACTATTTGCTCTCAGCATTCCTTAGCTGCCTATAGTTCTTTGTTTAGGGGTAGAGCCCTATTAGCACCCCCCCCTCATGTTAGAATGTCTACTGGTATCATCCTTGTCCAGGTCTTGTTTAGGTAGCCATATTGTTGAGGTATCACAAGTGTAGTTTCCCTGTCATTTGTAGGAGGCACACGTTCCCGCTAGTCTTCTTCCTCAAACAAGATATTTTTGAACTTCTGAAAATGTGCCATATATTTAAGGAAATAAAGAGTCTTCAAGTTCATCTTTACTCTTTTTCCTAGTTGTGGAGCATTATGGACATGAGACTTTTCTGAGGCTAATGCTGTATTCTGCTGTAAGACTCTAGAATTTTGTTTGGCTAAGCTGTGGAGAGAAGCTTTAAGCAAAAGTCAGACCAGGAAGGAAGCAGCCACTCTTTCAAAGTAGTCATTGTGAGCTGTCAACAAAACTAGAAAGAAAATCAATATTTAAATGTACAACAGAGAAATCTCTTCACAGTACACATGAGCTTTGTATGTTTGACTGAAACTAGTCTTTGGAATGGGAAAACGGTGTGTGTGAAATATATATGTGTTGATTTCTAACTGTCAACTTGAGCCTTTATTTCTATATCTATAAGCGTCTATCTGCAGGGATAGCTTTGTTAGATTCCAGAAGAACAATGTAGGAGAGTAAAGCACTTAGTATAGTTCCTGGTCCCAGGAAGATAGTTCACACTACTCTATTTCTGTCCTTGGTTAGCGTGGCAAAAAGTGCAAAAGGGCAGGAAATTACTTTAAAAATTATTCACTGAATTTTTTTTTTCTTTTTAGGAGTCCTAATTTTTTTTCTTGTTAGAATTTTTCAACTATTATCAATAGAGCATCTGAGGACCCAGGAAAAACTTGCCTGGGACTTCTTCCACTGTCTTCTTCCTAGTCTGACTTACTTAAAGCTTCCCTCCACAGCTTAGCCACCAGCCACCTTGGCAGAGTGACACTGGCAGAGTGATGTTGCCAAAAATTGATTGGGAGAACGGTTTTCTGTTTCCCAAGGCAATGAAGTCGTGGACAACTTCCATTTGACTTTTAAAGAGAATAAATTATACCTCTATTCATAATTTTAGTTTTTAGTTTTATTTTTAATGTTTAGAGGGCCAATGTTAGGTCAGGAGTAAAGGTTGGAGGTAGAACATTTGCCCAGCCACCAGACTGAAAAGAGCAGCTGAGGAACTCTAAAGAGCAGAGGGGCTGGAGATGTAGCTCAGCGACTAGGAACATTGGCTGCTCTTCCAGAGGACCCTGGATTCCCAACATCCACATGGCTGCACACAGTCTCTGACCCCAGTTCAGTGGGTCTCACTCCCTTTTCTAGCTTCCATGGCACTGTATACATGAGGTACATAGACATACATGCAGGCAAAATAACCCATATGCATAAAATAATAAAAAAATTTTCTTAAAAGAAGTCATTCCTGTAGAATATCTGACAAGTTCTTATCACAACACAGACTTTCTAGCCAACTGTTGTTGTTTCGACTATAGCTGGGAGAGATAATGGTTAGCAGAGATTATAGGAAGCCAGAAACTAACGAGGAAAGCAAACAAGGAGAAAGAATGAACTGTGGGAAATCAAGAAACTCACATGAGTTATGAAGGAAGGAAAAAAAGAAGAAGAACAGAAATCAGGACACTAATGTAGAAGAATAAATTGTATTATAAAACCATTGTAATCTTTAGAAGCATTAACATGAGCTATCAAAGTAATAAACATAATTTCAGTTCTTTATCCAAAAAGCAAATTCTCATAACAAGATTTATTTTATGTATGAGTAGAGTGTCGTTGTCTTCAGACACACCAGAAGAGGGAATCAGATCCCATTACAGATGGTTGTGAGCCATCATGTGGTTGCTGAGAATTGAACTCAGGACCTCTGGAAGCCATCTCTGCAGTCCTAGGGACAGTTTTAGTAGTGATTGGAAAGAGGCAAAAACAAGAGAAAAGAAATTCTGGGCATAATCAAAATGTGAAATGGAAGCAATGGGCAAGCAGTTCACAGGGCAAACTCCATTGCATGTACCTTATACCAGGAAACTTAGCCCCATGGGAGAGAAGAGATGAGCAAGACAAAAAATGAACCGCTGGAGGATGATTGCTTCCCCAGGCAGGGAACTCTGAAAGGCTGCCCTGGGGTTCAGAGATGGGAGAGGGACTGTGAAAAAGTCCCTCTAAGGCTTCTAAGGCTGTCACCACAGCTGCATATGGAGCAGTTCTAAGGTTGCAGGAAAGATTGCTTTCACTCAGCTTGTTAGTCTTTAACAAGATCTCTCACTATGTAGATTCTCTTGGCCTTGAACTTCTGATCATCATGCCTCTGTTTCCCAAGTATTGGGATTATAAACATGAGCCTTCACGCTCAGTTTCCAGGAAAGATTTTTGCCAAAACCTGTTGGCCTGTGTCTGAAACCTAAACTGGAAGAATAGTGACTTATTGAGCCGCTTGGGTTCTCTGTTTTATAGCTATAGAAACAGGGTCCTTTAATTGCTTGCTTGTGGTAAACAACAAATGCCACCACCAACAAAAACCACCACATTGATGACAGAATTAGGAAGCAGCCAGGCTTCTGGGATGCTAATTTGTTTTTGCCTATACAGACAACCCTGACAATGGCCTCTCTGTCAAAGTAATTGTACTTTTATTAAATGCTATGTTAGCTACTGTTTTGTTACCCTCATTTCTTAAGAAAGTATGAAATTCAGTACATTATGCAGCAATGTGTGTGCATAGACTTAGCTATACCTTGTCCTGATGACACTAGTAGATGTTCCTCTGTGTTAACTCAGTGTCTAGTCTGCCCCGTCTAAAAGGTAAACTGCAGTGCAGAATGGAGAAATTCATCACCTGGTTCAAACACTGTGCTTGAACGTTCCCAGAGATAAAACTTGTCTCTTTGGTACCTGCTGGCTTAATTGCACATGAGCTCTGTTACTCAGCTACCCCGACCCTCATTCCCACTCCTGCCTTTCTCCAGTTCTTGAGGTTAACTGGCTGACTCTGCTTACCAGAGCTCTGATTGATGTGGCCACAATCTTTCCTTCCCTACTTCCTCTCTCTGGAAGTAAAAAAAAAAAAAAAAAGTCTGTGATTTCCTTAACCAGAAATATTTTATTCTTAACAACCATAATTATGTAACCCCCTGTAGCTAACTTTAAACTCACTATTTTGACTATCTAGCAAATAAGTTAATTTGCATCAGGAAGTTAAAATAATCCAATTACTGTGACTCTATCAAAGATCTCTTGGAGAAAGCAGCATAGTAATCTTTTACCCCGTATCTTAATATTTTTAAAAGACACTGAAAGAGAGAACACTATTAAAAAGAAAAAAAAAATCTCTTCTGTAGGGATCTCTTTACAGGAGGCTTGTCATGGGTTTAAATGGATGTACCAGATAATTATGTTGGTTGCAGCATGCAGAATAGGATAAAGAGGGGAAATGGAATTTGACAAAATGATGAATATTCTACATCAAAGCTATCCATGTTAATATAAATAAGTTATGTGGTATCAGGTTAGGAGGTAAAGCCAGAAACAGCTTAACATCACCAGGTGCTGCGAGCCTCTGCCGACGAGATTTTCCTCTCTTGTTCCACCTTGGAAAAGATATTAACCTCACAAATCTGCATGGGATTGTAGGTGTATGCATTTAGATCTAAATTGATGACCAAATCAAGGACAACACAGCAGTGCCCTAGAGATGACCTGAAACATTTGCTTTCCCAAGCAAAACGTACTACAGATGGTGTCCCCGTATCACAGATAGCCTTGTGAACATTTGACCTTTGACATATGTCCATCTTAAAAGAAAAGATTAGACAAAGGACTGTGATGATCTACGAACTGTACTCAAACATGCTGACAATGGAAAGGCAGACTTTGAGATATAAATGCACCTGTTTGGGGGGGAAGGTATCTTAAAGTATATCCTTATTATTAGACTGTAAGGCTTAGTAACAATTAAGTGTTCCTCAGTATAGAGCCAAAATCATTTTAAATTTTCAGGAAAAAACCTAATATAATTACATTAATAAAAATCCCCGGAAATTAAACCTCAAGGGAAATTTGCTATTTTCCTTGAGGGAAGAAGATCTTACTGTGGAGATTTGAACAAGTCCAGGTGTTCTCTTCCTTGCCTCTCTTTCTTCCTGCTGAGCAGCTGCTGGACCCAAGTGCCAAGTGCATTCCAAACAGGAAGAGTTAACTGTGCTCACTTCCAATCAGAAGGATGCTGGGAGTGTTTTCTTTCATGAAATGCATCTGTGTGACTTGATTTTTTTTAATTAAATTCACAGTATTAAACAATTTGTGAAACAATACTCATTTGTATTCAACTTCTTTGAAAGGGCACTTGCTTAGGGTTTCTTTGTTGACTTTGTGGGGGGGGGGCTTTAAACACTGAACACAGGCAGTTGCCACTAATGTATTTAACAGAGGCACATTGTGGACAGAATGAAAAGAGGGGAAAGTCCTTTGCTCTGAGCCACCAGGTCTTTGCATTGAGATTCAGGTTCACTCTCACTGTGAATGTCATAGCAGCATTCCTCTTCAGTATTATTATTTCTTGGCAGTATTTCCAGAAACTCCCTATGCTGCAACTTGACTTGGGACTTAGTGGCTCCTGTTAAACTGTGTTTTTTCTTTCCATCCACTAGGGCTCAGAGAAACAGAGCCATTGGGGGACTATGCCAGAGAGTTGATTGCATCGGAATGTAGCCGCTGATGGAGGAGTCCTTGAAAAGCTCTTGTCCTTGACTCTGGTGCTGAAGCTTCAAGTCCACAGGCTGCCATAACACACATCACTCAGTCTAGGAGGCTTAGGATAAGAGGAATGCATCGGCTCACAGCTCCAGAGCTGAGTCCAAAGTCAAGGGCTCCAGAAAAGCTGTTTCCTTCTGAGGACTGTAGGAAACAAGGGGCACCCATCTTGCTTCTACTGTCTTTATGAACAGCTGTTGACATCTCTTGTAGTGATCTCTCTGGTTCTCTACCTTCATATTGCAGTTTCCTCATGCCATCTCTCTGTACATGACTTTATATTCAGATGACCCCGTTATAAAGGTACGAATCTTTTGACTTTATTTTAACCAATTATCTGTACAAAGCCTTTATTTTCTATGAAGTCACATTCTGAAGAATCAGGATAAGGCTTTGCCATGCTAACCAGTGTGGTGAGCCTGGAGAAGCTAGACAAGAAGCACGAGCTGAAAGGTACTGATCTGAATTGAACCCATGTTGCTTCTTGCTTGTTTGTGAGGATCCTGGAAGAGAAAACTCACTTCATTATCAAGTCAACCCCTTACCTAAAACAAGAATTAAAAAAGGTGGAAGGACCCAGAGGGACAAGAGAGAGATGCTGCCTGACTCTGACACATGACATTGAAGCATTATTCCTAGTGTTCCCTCTCAGCCTCCTACTTGAGGATTAAACATGAGTTTTGAAGCTGTTCCTGGTGCGAAGCTTTTGTTCCACCATCTGAAACCATAGGCCAAATTAAATGTGTTCTTTTATAAGTTGCCTTGATCATGGTATTTTGTCACAGTTATAGAAAATTAATGAATATAGGCATATTTTATAATATTAACACATTTATAACACTAATACAACTCACAAGCACTCAGATCTGTGACTTAAACAGCTTTTAAAGGCTCCACCTCCTAATACCATCACCCCCATGCTGATGATTTGAGTATTTAAATCATAAAGTCCATAAGCATTTAGACCACTGTCCATTCAACTAGCTAACTAAGTGATTTGCCATTAAAATTTCCTTTATGATTCGTACTTACTGCTCGGCAACAAGGAAAGGATTTGAGGGCCATCAAAAATGTAAGATCTTGAGGCTGAATTCCATTGGATTTTGTGAATTTGGAAACAGCAAGAAAAGAAATTCTACATTTCCTTTATGAGTTATTTTATCAGAAAGGAGTTTTATTATCTTATTAGTCAGTGGATTAAATGATCATGATCAGAGCACATAGAGCTAATTTAAAATCATAACCATCCCCTTACTACATGTTGTTGTTTAATATTTTAAATCCCAATCCAGAGTTTCTACCCCATCTTTTACCATTTAGTTCCCAGATAAAACACACACATAACCTTTATATTTACAATAAGCCTTAATCAGTATAAGAGCTGAGCAGACATCTATCCTCTATGCTATTGTGTCTATTTCCCAGTCAATAATCTCAGTAGATAATTTGTCACGTTTCGTCTGGGCTGCTCTTAACTGCAATTAGCCAGCCCACATGGCCATTATTTTAAGATTCTTATCCCAAGGCATCTCCTCCTTTTTTCTCTTTCTTCTCTTTCCTCATAGTCTCATCAGACCCCAAGACCAGGAAACCAAGATTCCTGCCTATCCTTCTACCCAACTATTGGCTATAGGCATCTTTATTCACCAATCAGGGATAACTTGCAAGGCAAGTTTATATAATATCTCTTGAGTATATGTAAACTCTCATCCCTAAAGGCAACCAGGCCCTGGGCACCAGTATTTACCATTACAATAAAAGCAAAAGACCAAACCTCAACAACGTGAAACTTCCCTCTATTGAATTTCCAGTGTGAAACTGTATAGGTAGTCTTTGTAGTGGCTCGAAGGGTCTGAGTGGTTGAAAGACATCAGAGAAAAATGACATGAAGCTTGATATGCAATAAGAATAGAAGCTATTTGTTGTCTTTCCTAGCTTTGACCTGGGAATCTTGATCTCATTAATAAAAGAATTTATAACTGGACTCAGAAGAAAGCTTGAGGATCATTTTTATTAGAGTTTGAGAAAAAAATAACAGAGCAGATAAGCTGTAAAATCTAGACAGCTGCTGGGAGAATGGAGATGGAGAAGAGGAAGAGAGACAGGCCTTTTGAGTTAAGGTCCAAGAAAGCCGGCAGGTTCAGTGACAGAAGTTGGCAAACAGCTGGAGTAGGGATTTTGTTTTGGTTTTTTCTTTGGAGAAAGAGTAAAGATGTCTGGAGTGTTAGGGCAAGCATGCTTATAATTTTTCTTTGTATCCCAAGGAGAGAGAGAAAGAGAAAAAGGAAAGGTTACACTTTTGACTTAGAATTCAGAAAAGTGAGCAGGTTCAACAGTGAAGATCTGTAAACAGTTGCCCTGAGGGAGGGGCTTCTGAATGTATAGAAAAACTGTATCAATAACGGGTAATTATTCCTCTCCTCTCATTAGCATGGTTTCTAGTGAATCATCTTTCTTAAGGGATAGTATTCAGGCAAGGTGACTGACAGACCCCGGTGAATTCACAATGGAGAGGATAATAGCATAAAATATTCTGATCTCTGATACAGATCAGAATGCCACATCTTTATCTAAAACCAGATGCAGAGCTCAAAATCAGAAGAAAGTAGCACTTAAGGGCCTCAACAAAGTCGGGATACTTATTCACATGATAACTGGGAGGTGAGGTCCAAAGTTGATCCATTGTCAATGGCCTCCAAGCCTGCTAAGGACTGTCTTGTTGCCCAACCTTACCAAACATTTAAGTCTTATTATAATAATTTTTTAGAAATTTCCTCTATTAAAAAGTTTAATTTGAGCTGGGCCTGATGGCACATGCCTTTTATCCCAGCACTTGGAAAGCAGAGGCTCGATGATCTCTGTGGGCTCTAGGCCAGCTCGGTCTACAAAGTAAGTTCCAGGACAGCCAGGGCCATTACACAAAGAAACACTGTCTCAAAAAAACAAACAAACAAACAAACAAATCTGAGTCCACAAAGTAACTATGAAATTTGAGCTGCGACCTCCTTCTTCTCCTTCCAGCTGTATGATTACCTGTTTACATTTGCAGCACTAGATGTTAATCATAGAATGTGTATTTTACTTGTTATCATTCTCCTTTAAACCTAAAAACACAAAACGTTGTGTTATTGTCTCAAATACATTATAAAAGAGGAATTATACATTATAAAAGAAGCACACATAAAGAGTAACATTAAGATCACTTATAGACTGGCTTTTATGGCTTTAAGTAGGTTAAGCAGCTTTACAAATGAACTTCAGTTTCAAATTTTAGATTTGTTATTTTTGGTTTGGCTAAGATAAGGACCTTAAAAAAACCATGTTTTTGAAAAGATATGCTAGCAGTCAAAACTCATCTTTAAAATGTTTGTATTTATATATCTTAAATTACCATGAATGGTAAGAACAGAAGCTTAGATACAGGAAATGGGAAGTTATACCTTTTAGTATCAATGCTTATCAGAGAAGCTAAAAACAAGTGGCAGATACCTTCACTTCCCAGACAAGTGGACAGCCGTCTGAATCTTGGAACAGATCTTCAGTTCAGAATTGGACGTCTTCGTTGCTTCCCTTGGAAGGGCCCTTGCTAGTGTTCCTCCTGGCCCTGCTGTTAGACTGTGTCTGCTAAACCTCTTAGCAAAGTTTGTTTTCTCGTACCTAGGATATGTTGAACTCCAACCAATAGTTCATCAGGGCTTCAGACTAATCCAGCAAAAGACACTGAGATCTCTGAGCCTCCACTGGGCTGATAAAAATAATGTCTGAGAGACTACCAGGCAAACAACTTTCACAAGCCTCAACTCTACCCAAGGGAGCTTTCAATGGTCATAGAAAAGACTGTCTCCCGGATTTTCCCATAGCCATAATCCAGGAAGAATATTCATCCTCTTAATGACTAAAAGGTAAAGGTCTCTCAAGAGGAAATTGAGGTAGGTGAGCATAGGCAATGCCCAGCGCCCTGCTCTCCCTCGGAAAATGTATCTGTGTTTCCTTATGACCATACCAACACCTCCTCTCCCATAGGTAATTCACTTCCTAATAGATGGATAGATAAACAAAGCTGACTTATCAGTATTGGGTCCAAGCACAGTGAGGGCATGTCATTTAAAAGAGTACAGACAGTCAGAATGGTAATAAGATGGTAAGGGTTTAGTCCCAGTGCCACAGAAAGACAGCATGTGAGGTCTCTGAAGAAACTCTGTGGCAGAAATGGGAGAATGTTCGAGATCGCATCAGGAGCCTGCAGGCAGGTTCTCCAAATTCCCAACAGGAAGCAGAGACAAGGGAAGGGAGGGGATATGCTGCATCTGACATCACCAATGCCCCCTTAGATACTAAGGTGTTTCCCATATAGATGAGAAAGGGTTAGGGAAGAGATATCTCATGCCAACATCACCAATGCCTCTTTGGATGTTAAGGTATTTCCCAGATGAGATATTCTGGCACCAGGACTATCAGGATTGTCTGTGAGAGACTCCTAGACACCCAGACAGTGTTTCTAGGGTACCTATGTACCTGACAAAGGGCAAAGAAAGCAGCTGCAGATTCTGTGGCCTGATCAGAAGTCAGATTCTAAGATTACACTCTTACTGGCACCAACCAGCATTGGAGATCCAGAGTGGGCAGTTTAGAAATAGGACAGTTAAAAGAAGTTGTGAATGGAAATGTTGATTTCCAAAAATGTCAAATAGGAAAAACATTGTTTCATTAAAAAATACTCTGTGATAAATACAAATTCTAGGCTTCTTTAGAGCAGTGCTTTAAAAAAAATCTCTTTGGACAGAATTTCAACAGCAGAATTTAACAATCATGAGTTTCCTTCTTCTAGAAACTATAAAGATCTCTGGTCTTTTCTTCCCTATGTGTCTGTATATTTTCATGCTCATCCCCCGTCTGTCAGCCTCATACTGTGGCCTTTCACGGCCACACCTGTCTTCATAGGCTCCTCTGAGCAATGAAGCACACCACTCATCATCAGAACCCTTTGTGTGCTGGAGCTGTCTTATCCCTTTTATCTTGGAAACCTCACCTAAGTAGAGATTTTTGTTAAATTCTAAAATCGAATAAGGCACCTAGAGTACACACCAATTAAAATGTGTAAGAGGAGAAAGGATAGTCCAGATAAGAGAGAGTAGGATAGAGTGAAAAAAAAAAAGCTCATAGGGCATCTTATAACATTTGAAGTGAAGACAAAGCCAATGACTTGCCTGATGGGGGTGGGGAACACTGTCCCAGGCATTCCCACAATGCCCGAATCATTGGGTACATATGAATGCAAATCTGTCAGAGATCAGATACTGTCCAAGCATAATGTCCATTCCCTTCCCTACTGCCCTCCATGTCTCTACATTTTTCCCAATGACTTCCCCTCTACTGAGAGAGCACAAGCTTCATAATTATGCAGTGAGAACTCATAACCTCAGGTTGTAAAGAAGACACTTTCTATTTTATAAGGCAGGCTCTCCTTCTTCATCCCAGGCTGGCCTCAAACTCAGTATCCATAGTGCCCAGATTGCAAACATACACTCTTATGCCCAAAATTAAAAAAAAACAAAAAACAAAAACAAAAAAACCCCAAACTTTTAAAAGCTAATGAAGTAAAGAATATCCTCAACAGAGAGTATATATTCATCCTTTTAATAACCTACCAAATTATGAAAAGACACTTGAAACAGATACACACCAATGCCAATTCCCCTAAATCACTACTGCAAAATTAATGAGCTCCTTAAACTCAAATTCTACTGTGTACCTCTAATATCTAAGCTAGTTATCTGGGCTATTAGATTGGAGAAAAGAGACATGCAAGTTTGACGAAGCTAGCCTGAAAATGCCGTATTGTTGTTTAGAGACCTTTCTGTGGAAGACAGTGAATGTTCAGATTTCTGTAATTATAAAAGATGTCTTGAGAAGATAAAGCATAGCTTTGCATAGCCACCAATTCCAGACAAAGAGTGAGACCAATAGTTATTTTTGTCCAACCTAATTTAATATCACAGTGGTAGGCCTGGTTTTATTTATTTATTTACTCACTAATTTAAAGAGACTGCTACGTGGAAGGAGGTTGGGTGTTTAAAAATGGATAATGGTAGCAAAGCATGAGAAAGATTTTTTTTCTTGCCCCTGAAAACAATAACCTACATTTAATGGCAAGAAATCACCAGCAAATTCCATTATGTTTGTGGTCTTGACACGTGGTGCTTATTAAATGTACGAACAAAGCCACTTTATACATCATAGCGTTCACATTGCAAATGTGCAGCTCATAATGGTGCGGCACGTGTCTGTGCAATTTTTCTGAACTTATGAAATATATTTCTGACACCTCAGGTATTGATGTATGCACGCGTGATATTGTCCCAGTGCAGTAGGGAGACTTAACTGATGTCTGCAAGATTTGATTTATTACAAGTAAATATGATTGCCTTCATAATCTGATTTTATTATGTTCGGGGCTCTCGCAGGTAAACTTTTAGTAGAAGGAAGAAGGGCAATTTTATTAAACCAGTGTGTTCCTGCAAACAGCAGGCTTTCCTGTCTGGAGGGGGAGGGAGGGGGCTGCTGATTTGGAAAGTATATTGAAAATTTTCCAAAAAGAATTTACTCCCAACATTCCCAACATCTTATCATTTCAATTCCTGCAACTATTGTGTTTGTTATTTGGAGTTCTATATTTCTTTCTTAAAGCCATTCCAAAGTAAAAATTTACATATCTGAGGCCAGTGTTAGATATGCCGTGGAGGAAAAGGATCTGAAAAACTCAGAAGCCATTTCCAAAATAATGACAACAAGAATTTTTTCTTTTGTAAGAAAGAAAAAGAAGCTTGATGAATTTGAAAGCATTTACACTTAATATTGATAGGCCTGAGCATTTGATTGATAGGACTTCCAATAATGAGGGTCGTAGATTCACTATTCCAACAATTCTATGAATTAAAAAGTGATTATCCCAGTATCAGACATAGGCCTGGGCTTTGGACTCAAAATGGCAGCTATAGGTAGAGGGAGGACTGAGGGGGTTTAGGTTGTGCAAAAGGAGAAACCTGGCCTAGTTATCCTTTAAAGACTAGACACTATGTGCATACTTTTGATCCTAGTAATTAGAAGGCAGAGACAGGCAGATCTCTGTGAGTACGAGGCGAGTCAGGGCTGTCACATAGAGAAACCCTGTCTGAAATCATCACTACCCCCTAAAAGACTAGATACATTGATCAAGATGACAATGGTAGCTACTTCATGGTGGCAAGGCCAGGGTAGCCCCTCAGGCCTTTGTAACACAGTAAAACAGAAAGGAAGGGGTCAACAAGAGGAACAATCCAAGATGAAGCTCTCTGCTGGGGTTGAGTGGATCAGAATGGCCAAGATTAATTTTATTCCTTTCTTTCTCAAATCAGTCAATCAATGATGTTACTATTTTGTAGCCGGTCTTTGCTACTATGTGAGTTCTTCATTTTTTTCCACCCTTCATTCCCTCCCCATCCCTTGGTTTCACCTTCTATCTATCACTAGAAAGGAGATAAAGAAGGATATAAAGAAGACAGAGAGATCAAGATCCTTAAACAACCATTGCCTGTCCTAGTACACACCCAGAAAACTACTGTCTAATATACGTTTGCCTTCAAATTTTATATTCTTGACATATCTTGTAGTTTTGTGCTACACTCTGTGAGGCAGCAGCTTCCTTCTGCTTTAATTGAAATATATCGTATGCTGGATCTTATCTAGTATTTCTTCCAGCAGGAGATCGCACTTGGGGATCTCTCTGAACACACTGGTAGCCCATACATCAAGGTTTCCCTATGAGCGGCTGTGTGCTAGGAAAGTCAGGATATACGTGTAAGATGTGGGTCGGTTGTAAGTATGAATGTACTGTTTTCCCCACACTATGTTTCTGTGCACCCAGGTGTAGCTTTCTGTTACACTAGCCTAGATGAAGGGTAATGCTTCCTAGAGGGCTCCCTCCACAGGTAAAGTCATTGTAGACTTGCCTCACTGACAAGTAACCAGCCTTGCCTAGTGTGTTTCTTTTTGATGTATGTGACAATATTGCTATGACCAAACTAAGCTGGTGAAAGAGATGGTAGATATGTAATATGTGTGATCTACAGCACATCAGCATGTATGTGCTTATTCCTGGACATAGGAGAAAAGTAGGTATAAATGATTTAGAGATAGCTGTAGCATATCATACTTTCAACATTCTTTCTATGCAAGGAAAGAAGCTGGTAAGTAGGTCCTTAGCAACTTGTAATATAGATGGCAAGCTTGAGTTGTAAAAGGAGGCCATCTTTTCACTTAAAAATTGATATTCATTGTTTAAAGGCATTACAGTCTTAGAGGAGAACAGTGGTTTTCAGCAGCTGGCAGAGAGTAGATCTTAGGAAGTTGTTGGTAAAAGCATAGACAATTTCAGTTGGATAGTGAAAGATAAACTCTAAAAATCTATTGGTCAGAAGAGCTAGGGATATGGTTTAGTGAGAGAATGAATGCTTCCTCAGCATATGTGAAGCCTTGGATTCAATCCCAATCAAAACAAACGTATCTCAGTGTGATAACTATGGTGAACAATATATAGAATTCTTCAAAACCGGTAAGAGAAGCAACTGTAAGTGTTCTCACTTATCAAACATGATACACTTGTGAAGGTGATGCTAATTAGCTCCATTCAGAAATTCTATAATGTATGTACACCCAAGAGTAGCATATTGTATCTCATAAATACATTTATTTCATACTTTAAACATAAACAGGTCTTAGAGAAAATTCTTCCTCAGCAAAAATGTAAAAAGGACTTTCGTATATGATACATGAAAACCTAGGGAGTCTATGGTCATCTACAAGCTCCTTGACTCAATACTCTTCTGGAGAATGATTATTACATACAGTATCTTTTTGTCCTTTTATAGGAAGGTAATGTCATGATCATATTATTTTCTTATGAAAAAATGAGAACTCCAAAACTTGACTGCAGGAAAAGCCAACTGATACTCACTAGACACCTTTTAGACTCACATTTTGTCCCAGACATCTCTGTAGCATCCTGTATTCTGAATTATTCTTGGCCATGCATCAACAGGAACATAGTGTAGATACCTTAATATCTTCTGAGTTTTTCACATATCTGAAACTATAATCTGATAGGTTAGATAACCTGATATATTATAGTGCATGCAATGTTAAAAGCTAAGCATCTAACATTCAAGATGAACGCTTAATTGCAATTTACAAGGAGTGTTTATTTATTGTCCATCAAGACATTAAGGGATTGGAGGTTTTTGTTTTGTTTTGTGTTGTTTTGTTTCATTTTACCAGTGGCTTAAACAAATAGATATTTATTTCTGGCAGATGGTAATTCTGGAGACCTCTGGCTGCTCCACTAGACCTGATAAAGTATGATTTTACCTTATTGTCCACAGAATGCTAGCACAGTTCACACCCTTGTTTTAAAGATGAGAAGAGAAACGATAGCATCCACTAGTCTTCCATTTTAACTGGGGAAAGCAGACACAGATCTTCCAGCTGATTTCTGAGCTTGGACCCTTTTATCAGGAGGATATTATATGTCCCAATATGCTTCCAAGAAGGAACTTGGAAAGCTGAGTTTCTCTCTTAATGCTGTGCCTCACTGCTCCTCTCTAAGTGCTGTTTTGTTGATGTTCTCTAGAGAAAAAGGAGGAACCTGTGGGCATCAATAGCATCACAGATGAGAGTGACCCAAACCCTCACATTAAATCACACACTGCTCACATAAGACTGTCATGTGAGGCTTCAAATTATGGAAAGGGCTTTGAGAGAAATGAAATCCACCACTTTTATTTTGTAAACAAGAAAGCAGAGGGCTTAGGACATTTACTCTCAAAGCCAGGTTACACCCATGACAAAAATTTCACTGTCTTGCTGACATGCTCAGCGTCTCCTTTCCTACCTCTCTACTTTCTTCCGATTCTGTTCAGATGTACATTGCTGTTTTCAATAAATCTATAGAACTCCACTGTGCCCCTGCTCAAATCCTTTTTTTAGAACCCAGTAATTGGAAGTGCTATCCTTGCTGTGGAAATGTCAACAAGTATTTGGCATGCAGGATTCATTCACCCATGAGAAGATGATGGGATGGCGTAGGCATCACGGGTGAGACACAGCGGCAGAGAACAGCCTTCCCTATGCCTTTTCCTTTCCATTTACAAGAGCTGTGGATGAGAGAAGGGCAGGCTCCGGAACTGAACACACTTGGCCATTCCTTTGTTCTCTCTGATCTGTTAGGTAGAAGCCCTTTCATGTTTCGAATATGCTCAGAAGGTAATAAATACTAACATAATATTAGTTTTGCATCTCTTTGTCTCCACAAATTTCCTGTAACCAGAGTTCTTATTAAATCTGCATAATACTCCCAGAAAAGCAGGGTTGAAAAGCCACCCACGTTCCCCAACAGAAAAGCTCCTCAGCAAAACTAATCACAGACTCCAGCACATTTGGAATGGTTAACAGATCAAAAGGGAAATTAAGTTCAACAGTATAACCAATCCAAGACAATCAGCACTGATTTTCACAACACAGATATGAAAAATGCTGCCCTTGAAGAAGGTTAAGTGCAGGGAATAGGCATGGTTCAGTGGTAGGCTTCTGACTTGTTTTTAGATAATAACATGTCCTGGGGACATTTGCAGGTCATGCCTGCACACATGTTGTCACACATCATACTGAGAGTTTTCGGTAGGACGTTCATTTTCCTATTTGCTTACTGCTGGACTATTTGCTACAATCCTCACGTCTATGACTAAACCTAAATGTCACCTCCTACAGACAGCATCCCAGATTTTTCCCAAAAGAGGCATTTTTCTCTCTAACTTTCATTAACAGTGATTATTCCTCATGATGGTATCATATTATGTCAAGTTGGTCTGTTTTCCTTATTAAGGTGAAAGGTTATAGTAACCCCATGATGACATTTGTGAATGGAATGAGAATGAAATCAAATTGGGAGTAAGTGACTCTGACAGTTGCCTATGGGATGTTATTTAAATGATGCCTGGCTAATTCTGCTCATCCAAATCCCTTTACTTCTAACAATGCCCAGACTCTTCATTGTTATTGTCATATTCTGTGTGCTGTATATACATGTATGGCATGTACAGGTCTGCATGAATGGTTGTGTAGAGGTCAGAGGATCAATTTGGGAAGTCTTGATCTCTTTCCCCACCTTACTTTTTGAGGCAAGGTTACATTACTGACACTAGCACTCAGGATTTTGGCTAAAGTGACTAGCCTGTGAGCCTACGAGAGCTGCCTGTCTCCTCCACTTTCCCTCCTCTTGGACTACAAACACAGGCTTTTATACTGAGCATTTCACGTGGGTGTTGGGAACCCAATCCCCTGGCCTCACATTTGCACAGCCAGCATATCACCAGCTACTTAGCACCCTTAAAGTCTTCTAAAGATTAGCAAGTTTAGGCCATCAAGATTTGGCTTTCTTTGCATGTTTCTTCCTTTTTGTGTTCTCAAGATTCAGATCTGAATGAGACATGGAAATCCAGCCTTAAGTCTTTATCCCTTCATTCCTTTACCCACTGGGCATGAATTTTTAGATTCCTTGTTGATGGACCCTAAAACTTGTTCAACTTTTAACAAGAAAAAATTGGAAAATGTGCATCTCTCCTTAAGAAACCAGTCTTGGTCCCAAAGAAAACGATAAGTAAGGCTCTCCACTAACTGAGCAAACCATTATTCTAAGGCATTGGGAAGAAAGCTTGTGGCAAGTGTGATGCTACAGACTTCAGCTCTAGGGAGGCTAAAGCTGAAGTTTGCAAGTTCAAGCTCAGTCTGAGCTAGATAGTAAGAACCTTTCTCAGAAAACAAACAAACAAACAAGCAAACAAACATAAATCAAAACTTCTAAAGAAAACAAAAATGAAACTAACAAAAACAACTCAACATTTCTTTTACAGACAAACATCTTTGTCCCTAGGTAATCAACTAAGATTTCCAATCTTGAAACACAAATTCCCAATCCTATCAGCTTATATTTGACAAGTTACAAAAAAATAAACAAGTAGATAAATGTGTTCAACAAATGTTTTTTTTTTTAAAAAAAATGTTACCTTACAACATCTAGAAAACTCAACTGAAAATAGATTTTAGACTTAAATGTTCAGACCTGATGTTGCAAGATTCTGGGAGTAATCAAAGGAGAACTAAAGACACTGGTCTTGGTAATGGTTTCCTGAATGTGAACCCCAATCATAAGAAACAAGTAAGAATAAATAAATACTTGGAATTCCATAGAACTAAAAGCAGAGCAAAGTGACCAATCAACAAAATCACAGGCAGTCTGCAGCTGGAAGGGATGAATGCCTAAAGTACAGAAGGAACTAAAATACTCAAAAGTCAAGCAAACAGATAACTTTGTTTAAAAGAAAGACAGAGGTCACAGATAGACAGCAGAGCCCAGCCAGATATCTGAGTGGTAGACCTGCATACATAAAAAGAATAGCACTGGCCACCAAGTATTTTGATCACTTGGGATAGTGATCATCATAAAGCCAGGAGACAGAAATGCTGGTGGTGGCTGTACACTATAGACATATCAAATCACAATGTTGTATACTTTAAATATGCAGTGTTCTGTGTGCCAATTGTATCTCAATAAAGCTAGGAAAAACAGATAAATAAAAAGTCAGTGAACAATACAATAAAAGTAAGAAGTCTTTCTTTCTCTACTTTTAAGCTAGAAAGAGGCTCCTCTGTTAGGTTATACAAAAACATCTCAAAAATTAGCTATTAGATTTTTAAAAAGAAATACATAGATACTCTTAAATGCAAGACAAAGGCATAAAATTTACAATGCTTCGATTCTACCTATGAAAAGAAGAGCTTCACGGGGGGAGGGGGACCTCTTGATATAAAAAGTACACAGAGAGAAATATCTCAATATAAATAAATGTGTGTAATCTCACAAAATTAATATAGTTTTGAGCAGAATAGCAAGAAGTAAAACCTAGCTGGCAATAATTCTTATTTCCTCAGCTGTATTAATGACTGAGCAGCTAGCTAAAACTAGAAGTATATTTACTCTGCAAACAAGCTCCTTGAACAAGGTATAAATATTACACTTGACAGTGCAATGTAACAGTCTTCTGTTTTCTCACTAGACAAAGACACCTATACATATTTCAGTAGTACCTAGTTTTCTTCTGAAGGTCATGCTAAACGTGTCATTTCTAATTATTCAGAATTAGGTACACATTCCCCACCACTACTATCTTACACTCTTATAATAAAATTGATACTGCAAAGTCTGAATCCCTGTAGCAGAACACAGTTAGAATTTATGTCATGGACCAACTAGGGATTGGAAAATATGAAAGGATTTGCTCCCTGTGGTGTAATTGAAGGAATTCCAGGAACCCTGAACCTTTTTGCTGGAAGGGAGATATTCCAGGGACCGTGGACTCACACATAATTGCCAGAGAGAAGACAGAGATAGTAAAGGGAGATAAACACATGCAACTTACAGACAAGGGAGTCATCAGAAAAATGTGAATTAAGAGAAAAGAGATCCTTTTATACTTTTCATAATTGTACAACCCTGAGAACTATCTAATACAGAAATCTGTGAAATGGATCTTGACATTTTGCATATGTAACTAAATGGAGGGTGAGTGAACTATTCTCTGGAGAACAATTTGGTACAATCTAATCAAAACATCATATGCATATACATTTTTTCCAGAGAATGTTTTACAAAATTTCCAATCTCTAAACAGAGCCATAAAGAAATGGAAAGATTATCATGGCAACTGACACAAGTGACAGATGCTTGGAGTCATGCAGGTTCATGAAGAAGGCGTACAATATCAGGGGATGCAAAGAGGGCATATGAAGGATATCACAGCAACACTTACATTTGCACATTGACTATATCGATAATGACATGGATGGGCCCTAAAAATGTATGAAATAACTGTTATTGAACATATCAAGCCAGGTGATATTTCCATAAGGATTCAGGGAGGAATGGTTATGAACTAGAAGCTGATGCCCAAGGTAGCAAATGACTTCAGAGAGGTCAGTAGAAAACCAGAAGGAAGTGGTGTTGCATAAACAGTCAGCTGGACTACTGTAGTCTGGATCAGTAACTGACAGTGGCACCTTAGCACAGTTCTCCGAGAATCTCAACCCTAAAGGGAATTAGTATAATGCCACTGGGCCAATGAATACTCAAATCTGGTTTAATAGCCTTGAAATGGAATTGTAAATGTCACCTCCCTGATCAGGGGAGTGTGCGTGCTGCACTCAACATCGTAGAGAAGGCAGTTCTTGGAGAGATGTCTGGTAATGCTCTGGATTCAGGAGGAATATGATCAACTGTGCCATATGCTTCCCCCTCAGTCAACTAGTGAGTATTCTCTACTTTTCTATCTATCCACAGCTTATATAGTTCTCTCCTTCCCATCTCCTCTGTTTTTTACTTAAGTACGAATATCAAAAATAAAAACAAAATTAAAATAAAATTTAAAAGATGAATTTAATAAAAGGAACATTATATTTTTGAAAAATACCGTATTACTCAGGATTGCTTACTTGAAAGGAGGGGTTTTGAATTCTTTCCTTCTCAAACTTTAATAATCTCTAAACCCTGTGGAAGATAATAATTCCCTGGCTCTTTCTTCCTACCTGAATTTTTTCTACATTTGATCTAGCTCTAATCCCTGTCCTTTGGCTCTGTCCTTCCCATCCCTAGTCTTAGTAATTAACATCTTATTTATCTATCACGTGCAGTAGCTTGAATGAGACTGCCCCCACGGGCTCATTTGTTTGAGTGTTTCCTTCTCAGACTGATGGAACTATTTAGGAAGGATTGAGTGGCCTTGTTGGAGGAGGTGTGTTGCTCGGGCCAGCTTGTGATTTCAGAAGCTCACACCATTCTCAGTTACCCCTCTGTCTTTTACTTGCTGATAAAGATGTAAGTTCATAGTTACTGCTCTAGCACCATGTCTGCCTGCCTGCCTGCCTGCCTGCCTACCTGCTGCCATATTCCCAAATTAAACTCCGTCTTCTATAATTGGCCATTATCATGATGTTTCATCAAAGCAACAAAAAGTACCTAAGAAAGCACCATACCATCCTTGCTTATTGATCCTCCAATAATCTCTGAAGTTAAAGAGACCACTGTTTTTACTAGCTAGCATGAGATTTGTACAGTGGCCTATCTAGCAACTGTGCTTGCTTCAGCAGTTAATATTCTACTCTGGGGGAGATATAGGAGTTTTATCAGATGTCCTGAGCACATGGACTGAGGTTTAACACTTCACATAACCACAAGATAGTCCCTTTTGAAGTTTTTAATTTCTTTAATTGAAAGGATACAGCTGTTTGTTTGTTTTTTTAAATTCAGTCTGTGAAGGTTACTCAGGTAAATGTCTCAATGTAATAATATAAACAGCATGTCAACTCCAGACAGTATGACATCCCCCTTGAAACTTCCAAATTTACAGTAAGGAAGAATTAGATGAACTCACCATATAAGGAGCTTAAAAGAATAATTATAAGAATGTTTAATGTAATCAAAAAAGATACAAATAAACTCTTAAATGAATTCAAACAGAATACAAATTAGCAGGTGAATAAATTAAGAAAGTGTTGGATATAAATTAGGAAAAAAATAAAAATTTAAAAATGAAAAACTTAATAAGTAAATGATGATGATGATGGTGATGATGATGATGATGATTTTCCATGGAAAGCTTTGACAAGAGAATGAAGCAAGAAGGAATATAGGGAATGGGACACAAGAGAGGTGAATTAAGATACTTAAGTATCTATAAAGATCAAATGATAAGAATATTAATACAACATGCAAGTTTCATGGGAGACTACTGCAAGATCAAGTTTAGGATTAACAGGAATAAACGATAGAAAGTTTCAGGCTGACAGCATAAACATGACATCCAATAGAACCAGAGCAGAAACTTTCTAAATCTAGAAAGATGACCACCCAGATTCGGGAGGCATATTGAAACTAAACAGACAAGAAAAGAATTAACCTGTCCAGGTCGTGTCATAGTTAAAACACTAAAGATAAGGAACAAAGGAACGACATCAAAAGATCAATAGAGTGGAGAAAAACCACACATTAAAAAGGAGCTTGTCAGAATGATAGCACAGTGTTCAACAGAAACCTTAAAAGCCAGGGGACAATGAAACAGTGGATACTAGGAATTGCAAGACAATGACCAACCTAGATCATATACTCGACAAAACCATGGGTCATCTCATGATGAAAATAAGCTGAAGGAATTCAAAACCACTAAACCAGAGTAGGCAATATGCTACTTAAAGGAATTCTGTGAACTAAGGACAGAGAGAAACACATGCAGTATGTTACAGGTGACAGCAGGCCATACTAGAATAGGGAAGTCACAACCTTAAGGTGAAAGGATAAAAATGATATTTGAAGCAAGACAAACTAGAAAGCAAGCATGTGTTGCTATTGTAATGTCTGAAAAATAATAGTATTATAAAAGAGAAAGAAATTCTGGATACCTTAGCCCACTTTTCACAGCATCGGCTCCAGGGAGGAACCCATCTAGCTGATACATCCATCCACCCATAAGTAGACAGAGCAATTTATGTGTCCTGACCAAAAGGATTAAGTCCCAGGTCCTTGAGGGGAGAAGTTAAAGTAAAAACAAATGTAAGGGTTAATAAAGTATGCTTGAGGTAAAATGGCAAGGTTCGGAACGTGGAGGAAGGTAAAAAACAGGGCAAATATCTAGGCATGACATAGTCAAACTGACAAGTCAAGAAGAATAACAGGGTTTGGAGATAAAAAAAAAAAAAAAACAAAACCAGTCTCAGCAAGTTCTGAATATTACCTATGACGTCCCCCTGCTCACCAAGAACATAGTCGAAAAATGTTATTGCCCTTTCCCTCAAAGCCTTTAAATTTTATAGCTGGTTACAGCTTTAGATGTGTGTCTAAACTGAGTGTGTCTAATTTTACCAGATTGAATTGTGGGTAAGGTCAGCTTCTATTCCAGGAAGGATACCATCCCAGACTGTACCATAAATGGGCAAGAGGAAGAGAAGTGGTTGGCTAGTACTTACGAGTCCAGGCACTGCTTTCTCACCGTGCACGCGCGCACGCATGAGAGAGAGAGAGAGAGAGAGAGAGGGAGGGAGGGAGGGAGGGAGATATCATGGTGAATAAGGGGACAATTCATCAAGAAAAATTACTACTCTAAACATACTTGCACAGAACATGAGTACACTTGATTTTTATAAAACAATTGATTAAACAATTTTTATAAAACTATTGATCAAAATGGACAGATTAATCCTGACACCACAGAAATCGTGGATAATTTTAGTATGCAACTCTCCACCAATAAAGAGATAGGTCATTGTTCTAGTTTGCTCCTCTGTCACCATGGTGAAACAGTGACTAAAAGCAACCTGAGAATGAAAGGGTTTATTTCATCTTCCATTTATCAGTTAACATTGAGGGCGGTCAGGGAAGGAACTTAAACAGAGACCTGGAGACTAGATACTGAAACAGAAATCACAGAGGAAAGCTTATTATTGACTTTCTCACCATCACATGTTCAGCTTTCCTTCTTATACAAATCAGGACCACCTGCCCAGTGGTGGCATCACCCACAATGGGTAGAGTCTCCTCACTTAAAACATTAATCAAGAAAATTCCCCCACAGATATGCCTACAGGCCAGTCTGATGGAGGCAATTCCTCAACTGAGGTTCCTTCATTCCAGGTGACTCTGGTTTGAGTCAATTTGATAAAAACTAATCTACACAGTCACCATGACAGAAATTAAACAGAGAAATATAAACTAAATGACATAATCAATCCAATGGATCTAACAAACATGTATAGAATATTCCATCCTAACACTATAGAATATACATTCTTCTCAGCAGCCTGTGGAACTTTCTCTAAAATAGATCATATGTTAAGACTAAATAAAAAAATACAAAGGAAAGTTGAAATAATTCTTTGTGAAATAATTCTTTCCTGATCACAGTGGAATAAGACTAGAAAGAATCAGTAAAAGAAACCTAAGGCATAAACCAATTCATGGAGAATAAACAGCACACTACTGAACAATGAATAGTTCCTTGAAAAAATCCTAGCACTAACTGAAAATAAAAACACAATATACCAAAACCTATGGGTTCCCATGTGGGTGATTTGACCAGGAATACCCCACCGCACAGACTTACGTGCTTGATTGTTTGGATATGAGGTGTAGCACTGTCAGGAACGGTAGCCTTGTTAGAGTAGGTGTTGTCTTGTTGGAAGAAGTGTGTCACTGGGCATGGACTTTGAAGTTTAAACTGCTCAACCCAGACCTAGTGTGACTGTCTCTTCCTACTGCCTGCCGATTCAGATGTTGAAATTTCAGCTACCTCTTTAGCATCATGTCTGCCTGCATGCAGTCATACTTCCTATTATGATGACAATGGACTGGACTTCTGAATTGTAAGTCAGCCCCAATTAAATATTTTCCTTTATAAGAGTTGCCATGGTCATGGTGTCTCATCACCGTAATAAAAATTCTAACTAAGACACAAAAAGTAGTAATAAGAGGGCAGTTCATAATTTTTAAGTGCTTACATTAAAATCAAAATGATCCAAATAAATAACTTAATGATGCATTTTAGGGCTAAGGGGGAAAAAACGATGAGCCAAATCCAAAGTCAGTAAAAGAAAAGGCCCAGATCAAGATCAGCACAGAGCCTGCTGAGATGGCTCAGCAGGCAAAGTATTTGCCACCAAGTCTGATTACCTGCATTTGAACCCTGGTATCACATAGTAGAAGGACAGAACCAAGTCACACAAGTTGTCCTCTGATTTCTTCATGGTCATGATGCCATCCATACACAGAAAAGAAAACAGGTATACGTAATAAAGATATTTCTATATCAGCAAGAAAGTAATAAAATGGAAATTTAAAAAAAAAAACAAAGAATCAATGAAGCAGAGAGTTGGTTCTTTGAAAACATAAACAATATTGGGAAACCCTTAGCCAAACTCATCAAAAGAAAGAAAAGACTAAAACTAAGAAAATTAGCTGTAAAAAGTAAAACAACAGATACCAAGAAACTCAGAAAATTGCACAGACATATCTTAAAAACTTATATTATCCCAAATTAGAAAAATTTAAAAGAACTGGATGAATACGAAAATTAACTCTAAATGAGATAAACTTTTGATAGAGTTCTCTAACAAGCCACACCAACAAAAATCTCCCAACTAAAGCAAGTCCAGACCAAGATGGGTTTACTGCTGAATTCTACACAACCTTTGAAGAAACTAACACCAGTTTTAGCAAACTGCTCCCTGAAACAGAAAGTGAAGGGGCAAAGGCAGAGTCATTCTATAAAGCTTCCATTACCCTGTTACCAAAGCCATAGAAATTTTTTTTAAAAATCAATAAAATACAAACAGAATTCAACAATATATCAAAAAGATTACTTGTGATGATTAATTTCTTACCAGTGTTCAGGGATGGTTCAACATATGCAAATTGCATCACATAAATTGACCCCAGGAATTAATTACATTATCATCTCAACAGATGAAAAATTTTTAAGTAAAATCCAGCATTCTTTTCATTATAAAGTCCCTGAAGAAACTAGAAAAAGAAGAAACCTATCACCCTAAAATACAAAGGCTGTATACATAACAAACCTATAGCTAATATCACCTTTTTAATAAATGCAGAAAAATTCAGAGCACTTTTACTAAGGTCAGGGACAAGGTAAGGTTGTCCACTCCTATACAATGTCATCCTTGAAGTCTTAGCTAGAGAATTGGGGTGAGAGAAGGAGGATACAAGTAGGAAATAAGTAAATGCTTCCTTACCTGAAGATTTTATCATCCTGTTTATAAGGGACTCTATAGACTCC
The DNA here is from genome assembly GCF_004785775.1 of Grammomys surdaster. Taxonomy (NCBI): domain Eukaryota; kingdom Metazoa; phylum Chordata; class Mammalia; order Rodentia; family Muridae; genus Grammomys; species Grammomys surdaster. Next base: position 5,585,271 of record NW_021604643.1, read on the forward strand.
TCTAGAAAATGTTGGAACTTATAAGCACTTTCGGCACTGCTAATGGCCTTCTTACATATTAATAGCAAACATACTGAGAAAGAAATCGTGGAAACAATATCATTAATTACTTCAATAAAATAAAATGCCTAGAAATAAACGTAGTCAAGGAACTAAAATACTTCAAGTGGTAACCTTAAAACAATGAAGAAACTGAAGAACATACAACAAGATGGTGGGATCAACAGGAAAATGGCTAGAGTGCCAAAAGCAACCTGCATGCTTCAAAGCATCCCCATCAACATCCCAAAGGTCATTCTTCACATAAAGAGAAAAAAATCTAAAAATTCACATGGAATCACAAAGATCCTGAACATTGAGGGCAATCCTTAGTAAAGAGAATGATGCTGGAGTATTTATGTGACTTCAAAGTTGTACCAGGGTACCACAATAATACAGTCTGCATGTAGTGAGTGACACAAAAGCAAACATGTAGGACAATGAAACAGAAGAGAGGGCACAGATGTAAACCCATACAGCTAAAGCCACCTGGTTTTTGACAAGGTTGTCAAAATATAACTCGGATAAAAGACAACTTCTTTAACAAATGGTGCTGGGCACACTGGATATCCATCCATAAAATAATGAATTTAGATCTCTATTTTTCCCCCTCTTCAAAAATCAATTTCAAATTTGTTAAGGACCTTAACATAAAACCCAAAGCTCTAAAACTGGTAAAGGAGAAATTGGAGAAGGTATTTCAATATATTGATGGGCCAGGACTTTCTGAATAGGACTAACATTGACAATGAGATTTCATAAAATTAACAAAACTTTCCTATGACATAGGACACAGTTAACTAAGGAAAGTGTCATCTTACAGTCTGAAAAAAAAAATCTTTGCTAGATTTATACCTGACAGAGAATTTATACACAGAATATACAACAAACCCAAAAAAGCAAATTCATTAAAGAAACAATCGAAACAATTAATGGGCTACACATTTCAAAAAAACTAGGCCAAGATACTCAAACAACACATGAGAAGATGTTCTCCATCACTAATGGTTTTCGTTAGGGTTACAATTGTTGTGATTAAACATCATGACCAAAGAAACTTAGGGAGGAAAGGATTTATTCAGCTTATAGTTCCACAGCAGGTTCATCATTGAAGGAAGTCCAGACAGGATCTCAGACAAGGCAGGATCCTACAGACAGGTGCTAATGATTCAGAGACCATGGAGGGGTGCTGCTTACTGGCTTGTTCTCTGCATCTTGCTCAACTTACATTCTTATAAAACCCAGGACAACAATCCCAGAGATAGCACCACCTACCATGGGCTGGACCCTCCCCTTTCAATCACTAAGAAAGTACCTTATAGCTGGATCTTATGGAGGCAATTTCTCAACAGAGGTCTCTTCTTTTCATACCCTCCCCTTTCAATCACTAAGAAAGTACCGTATAGCTGGATCTTATGGAGGCAATTTCTCCTCAGAGGTCTCTTCTTTTCATATAACTAACTTGTGTCAAGATGGCATACAAGCAATCAAAAGACCACCAGAGAAATGCAAATGAGAAGCATATGGAGATAGTATTTTGCTCCAGTCAGAATGTCAGTCCTTATGAGAATAAACTACAACAAATTTTGGTGAGGATGTGGACAAATGGAAACTCTTATTCACTGCTGTAGGGAAGAGGACTAATCTCATCATTAGAGAAATCCATTCAGAGGATCCTCACAAAACTAAAAAATAGAACTATCAGGAGACCCAGTTATACAACACACTTATCCAAAAGACTCCAAGTGCACATTTCATAGAGATACTGACTATCAATGTTAAGTGCATCCCTGTTCACAATGGCTAAGTTGTGGAAATTATTTAGATGTCCATCAGTACAGGAATGGATAAAGAAAATGTGGCTTGTGTGTGCAGTGAAATTTTGTTAGCCCATGAAGAAGAATGAAGCTATGTCATTTTGGAAAGTGGATACAATTGGAAACAATCATATTAAATGATGTCAGTCTTAACCATGGTGTGAGCTTCCTCTCGTTTGTGGCTCTGAGACTTTACGGTCTATAAAATCAGGCATTACAGGAGACATGAAAGTATACCTAGAAAAACAACCAACTGAGAGAGAGGATGAGTGGGAAAGGAAGGATGATGGGAAAAGAGTGCTCAAAGCACATCATACATTTCATGAAAAATGACTTTATGCAAGCCTGTAAAATAAAGTAACTGTTTATGATCCACAAAAAGCACAAAACTTCACAAACCAAAAAGTTGAAATAAAAGCACTGGTACATACATTCAATGAAATACTGTTCAGGGATAAAGAGTCAAGCCACTAAAGGCCTAGTAGAATTTGTCACCTATTGCAAACAAAGTAGATATGAAACAGACTATGTACTGTATGGTTCCAGATATGTGAAATTCTGAAAAAGGCAAAACTATGAGGAGCATAAAAAGGCATGTGATTACCAAGGATGTAGAGTGTGGGGTTTGGGAGAAGACTGTGTGGATAACTAGATGGAGCACACGT
>NW_021604643.1:5587801-5617700 GCF_004785775.1 Grammomys surdaster
GACTGTGTGGATAACTAGATGGAGCACACGTTATTACCGAGCAGTAAAAGTATGCACCTGTCATTGTAGACTCAGCCTAAATCTCAGTGACTAACCAAAGGTTGAAGCAACCCTAAGACAAACTGTGAGCTTTAATAATAGCTTATCAATATTTGCCCATTGATCATAAACATTGCAACACATTAATGCAGATTATTGGGAGGTAATTTGCATAGACCCTTAGTCAGCAGTGAGTTTCTCTTTCCCTACTACACAAAAAAGGGAGAAGGTTGAAGGCTCACTCTACCACCAACCAATAGGTTGCTTCCATATCCATGTGCCCATAACAGCTATTTCCATGCTCATGGAAAGAAGCAGGGTTCCCAATCCATATACTTAGAAAGGATGTGTCAACTTCTTAGATCCAATAGGAGAATAGTGAATCACCAGGAGAGAAGTACTAAACCCAAATAAAAAGCCAGACGCCTTTGAAGTCAGAGGTCACCCAGCACTTTCTGTCCATAAAGTCTATAATGCTTGCCAATACTTGTTTCATTTCCACAATTCTCTATTGTGTTCCCTATCTTCTAATTCTTTAATTGACATAGAAAATCAACCTACCTAATTAGCTAGGATCACAGATGGAAGGACTGGAAAGGGATATGTGGAAATTCTTTGAACAACCCACTCAGTTCCTCGGTGTGATGGATAGTGTTGATGACAGGATCTAGAATTACCAAGAAAACAGAAGAAAAGCCTAAAGGCACAGTAGTGAGGCATTATTTAGATTAGGTAAGTCTCTGGACATTGCTGGCTAGGTTAATTGAGGTGAAAGCATCTGCCCTAATAGTGGGTGGCACCATTCTCTGGGATTAGGTCCTGCATTACATAAAAAGTGGAAGAAAATCTTAACCCTAGAACCCATCACGGCTTGCTTCCTTTCAGGTGATACAATGCAAGCAGCTGCAGCAAGCTGGAGCTACCTGTGAGCTGTGAGACAAAAATGCGCTTTCTTTCTTTAAATTATCTTCAAAGGATTTTCTTATCATAGCAATCGGAACATCAAGAACTAACACACTGCAAATCTGAAAGTATTCTAAAAGTTTGTTGTTTTAAAACACAAAGGACTCCACGGCAGGCACTAATTTAAAGAAAATGGGTAGAGATGCTTTCATAAATGTAAAATGTTCACAAAAGGAAATACCATTTTCATCTAAGTATATGAAAAGTATTTATTAGGTCAGTAAGAAAGCAGCCTGCTTAGGAGGAAGATCAGCCAACTATGGTCTATAGGTGAAAGGAGAAGAATGAAGAAAAAGCCCAGAGAGTCTCATATCTACTGATAGATAGATTAGATAGATAGATAGATAGATAGATAGATAGATAGATAGATAGATAGACAGATGCTTGTGTAAAGGTGTGGGTGAGAGAAGAAGGACACCAGACAGTTGCTTAAGGAATTTTAGTGGGTATAAGAACTGGCTCTGACAGAGTCTTTCTGATCAGTAAATTTCCTCTCCTGGTCACTTTCTCTACCAGGAAGAATGTAATACAAAAGGGAGGCTTCAAAGCAAGATCTGCAAGGGGAGCTGCAGCTCATGTTTCTTAGGGTGGTTCATTGAATAAATGAGTTCATAAGCAGTGGATACTGTATAGCCACTTGCTTCCCAAGTTTCCACCAATAGAGGACAAGAGTGGCTAAGAAGAAGGACGAGATATTTATGTTCCATGCCTACAGTAAGATAGCATGCAACTTTTGAAAGAATCCTGTATTACAGGACGTGACACAAAGTGTGAGCAGTCACAGAAGGAAAAAGCACTGCTTGGCTGCCTCTATGAGTCCGGGCTGTCATATCAGGACACCATAGTCTAGATAATTTATGTTTAGATCAAGATCTATTTTTCACAGTTTTAAAGGCTAAATATTCCAATATTTGAACATCATTTGCCAAGGGCTGTACCCTGTTTCCAAGACAGAATCTTGATTACTCTTCTTCTAGAGGGAGGTTCCTTCACCTACAGAGGACATAAGGGGAAGTAGAGCAACAGCCTCCATGAAGCTCATCGCTCAGCTGCATTAATCCATCAGGAGGTTTGTCCTTGTGGACTAAATAGCCCCCGATAGGCCATCCCTCCTGACACAGCTGCACTGGAGACTAAACATATCCATACCAGGAAAGTGCAGAAAGGATGACTTGTAGAGTAGTCGGGGCACATGAGAATGAGGAGAGCTCATCATCATGAGTAAATCTCAGTTATTCAAGATGGGTAAGCTCTAGAGGTTTGGCAGACAATAATGTACCCATAGGTAACATTAACTCACTGTACTCCTAAAAAAAAAAAATCTGCTCAGAACTGGCCATGCCAACATAAGCCTGCACATTAGCACTCCAGAACCAGTCAGCTCAGGAGCTCCGCCCTGCTGAGCCAATGGGTCAAAAAGTCAAAAAGGCCCTGGGTGATGGCACCCATATTTAATCCCAGTGCTCAGGATGTCAGAGGCAGAGGGATCTCTGAGAATTCCAGGCCAGCCTGGTTTACATGGAGATATCGAGAGTTTCAGATCAGACAGATTTACCCAGTGAGATCCTATTTAAAAAAAAAAAATTTTTTTTAAGATTTTTTACAAAACCCACCTTAGCAATAAAATAAATGAGTAAATAAACAACCCTGCTCAGCTAGCAGGGTTCACAGTAAGTGTTCTCATCTCAATAAAAAGTAACAATAAAAGACTCCTGCCGGGTAGTAGGTAGCTCATGGCTTAAGCAATCATTTATTGACAGGCCTATGTGGGTCCATCTCAGTTAGTAAGCAAATATTTACAGTATCGACTATAGCCCTGGTGTCTGACATTTAAAGTAAGGCCTAGCAAACACTTAGGAATGTCTCACTAGTGGGTGCAAAGATATTTCTATACTTCTGTTCATTTGAAAAAGAAAGTCAATACAGCTGTATCTGCTATTCCAGCCATCTTATAAGTTCTTCCTTTCACAGCCTTTTGGCTTTGGTGGTGTGTGAGGTTGGTAAGTGAAAAAATAAAGCAGGACAGAGGTTCCTAAAGTCGGTGGCTCTTTGCAAGAATAGTAGGAACTGGCTTACACCTTTGTGAAACATTCTAGATTTCCATAGCTTTTTGGGTGACATTCTTCTCTGACACATGGGTGGCGTGGCTCAAATCATGTCAGTGGCCAAGGCCTAGCTGTGAATTAAGGTTCAGTGTGACTTTGAACCCTGGGACTGTCTCCTTCCTTAGCAAACCGGTGAGAAAAGTTTATGAAAGAAAGCTAAGTGTTTCATAGTGAGCTGGCTTCAGAAAGAAAGAAAGGAAAGAATAAACGGCCTTCTTGTCTTATTGAGTCTATCGCTCCCTGGACACAGGAGTTCATTTCCCCCATTATGTCTCCTTCCCAGGAGACACTCTGGGGTAGGAGGAGGAAGGTTTTCTTTACCTGGCTTCTCTCATAGATCTGCTGATTTACCTGGGATCCTGTACAAACGTCCAGAGGTTGTTCCTTCTGACTGCTGAGTATTGTGAAGTACTGAGAGAATGCAGGACTTAGATTAATGAGCTCAACTGGAAACCTTAAGCAGACAAGTATCACATGCTTGGAGTGGGGATGAGGGCTCAGTTATTCATCTTCTAAAATACTATTTATGACTCCATTCAAATTCATATAAATGCCACCTCATCTGAAAGGGCATCCCCGTCCCTGTGCATGTGCAGCATGGTTTTATGTATTTCAGTCAGTTTCTTCACAGCATTGACTATCCCTCACATAATGTGTGTGTGTGTGTGTGTGTGTGTGTGTGTGCGCGCGCATGTGTGTTATTGCCACATCCTCTAGTGTTCTCCAGCAACAACAGCAAACATAGATATGAGTTCCAAAAAAACCTAATAGTACTCAGTCCTGGGGATGATCCCTGGGACACAGTAGCCACTAAGCAAATATTTGTTTAATAATGAACATGTCCAACCTATAAAGTAAATATCTTAGCTCTGTAACTGTGAGCATTTCGCCCCTCCTATTTATCACCAGTAGAATGTAGGTTAAAATGCTTATTTTGTCTAGCTGCTAGACTTATCTGAGATGTCAGTGCTCTAGATTTCTGGTGTTCTTTAGTCTCTCTCAGAGAAAGATCAATCCTTGAGAGATGTAGAATGGTAAACAGCTAAGGTGGGAACTGTGTTGCCCCACATTCCAGGGTTAATCTGAGATAGATGGTCTCAGTAGTACATTTGTGGTGTATCAGCTGTAAGGATCACTGAGTGCTAGAATCAGGGGTCGGCAGAGATATGGCCTGAATATTATGAAACCTCCGTCTTCCCCCAGCCCGCCCCAGGATTTGCAGAGTCTCAAATCTTGGTTACCCTGCCAGCCATACTTTTTGTCTATGTGAAATCAAGGACTTGGGCTCAGTTTCTTCTTCAAGTGTTCTAAGACTCCTTGAATGACTTGAAGAAGCAATGCATGGAGCCCCAGGCAGTACACTTAAGAGCAGAGTTCATGATGAGAAAATTGAGTCTGTTTCGCTGGAGTTTGGGTCCTTTTGATTGTCAATGTTACTTCACTTTTGATTAGGATGCCTTGACCCTGTACAGCTCACTAAGGACTTGCCCGGCCCGAAGGGATTCAATGAGACCTTAGGGAAGGGGATGAAAGAATGAAGGGAAAAGAGACACAAAAAATGAGAGCAAGTCTGGGATTCTGATAAAGCTCTGAAACTTTCATTTTGGGTGCAGGTTATAAAGACACAGCAAACCAGGAAGTTTGGGTGAGGGTCATTGCTTAGGGCTATCCCACTGTTGAATGCTTATTGCCCTAGACCATCCCACTGTCATATTCTTATTGCCCTAGACTATCCCATTGCCATAACCAGCTCCTAGGAAATACCAGATGTTCTTTAAGTTCCTGGGGCCTGAGACCTGTGACCGTCCTTTCTTAACCTTGCACTGACTAGGCTTTCTAGAACAGCAGGTAACTTCCTAAGTTCTCTTAGGACAGCAGGTAGTTTCCTGGGTTTGGCTCCAGATAAGGACTAGCTAGGCTCAGAGTTCTGGGGATTACAGTCTCCTCTCTGCTCCCAGAACTGAGTGCTGGTGATAACAGTTCACCAATGGGAAGGCTCAATGACAAGCTTGTAGTGTCCCCTAAGAAGTTCCTTTCTTCTGGTCCCAATATATTCAGAAGGGTGAATAGCACTATCAGACAAGAGAAATGAGATTTCAGGCCTTCATCTCTGAGGACAGTAAGGGAATAGGTGGCACTGGCCACAAATGAAACTAAACCTCTATTAACTGAATGGCTCCTATACACCATCTTTCTTTTGACTATATAAAAGTATTTCTTTTATCTCAAAGTTGATAATGAAATCAAGGAAATTCTAAATACTGAAGAATCTTTGAGGGTCAACTTCATTGCTCGGTTCATGATACATTTGTATTAGCTTAATTTCACATGTCATATATCTGTTATAACAGGATTCACCTCTATTTAATGTGCTTAATTACTTGTAGGTAAGGATCATTAAGAGGTTGGGACCTCAGGGGATCTGGAGACTATCAGGGCATGCTCTCAAAAGAGATAAAGTAATTCTGGTTGGATCCATGAACTCTAACTGGTGATTTACTATAGGAGCATACTCAACTTCTGAATCAATGTCTAACTTCTTGTTTCCTGTCATGATTGTAATTTCTTTCTTTTTTTCTTTCCTTCTTTCTGCATATCCATCTATGTATGTATTATGTATGTATGTATGTATTATGTATGTATGTATGTATGTATGTATTTTGGGGTTTTGGGCTTTTTGAGATAGGGTTTTTCTGCATGGCCTTGACTGTCCTGGAATATATTCAGTAAATCAGGCTGCCTTAAACTCAGAAATCCACCTGCCTTAGCCTCCCTAGTACTGGGATTAAATGCATGTGCCACCATCAACTGGCTTACCACTTTTCTTTATAAAATAACCTACCCAAGGCATCTTATTATAGTAGTGAAAAATAAACCAATGTAGTTTATTTTCAGCATTTAGATCTCCTAGTCTAAACTAAGTACAAATAGGCAAATTTGGGACAGCCAGAGACACACACACACAGAAACCCTGTCTGGAAAAATAAAGCAACAGCAACAACAACAAATGGTAATAATAATAATAACAATAATAATAATATAGAAGGAAGGAAGAAATCAATCAATCAATCAATCTGGAGTCAGTTTGGGGGAAGAGGAGACATGTCCTCAAAGAACATTCGAACTTTTACAAATAAAACTTAAGTTTCCTCCTTTATGATATAAAAAAATAAGGATGTATATACTCCATCCACAGGAGTGCATGAGGAATAAATTAAACAGCATGTGTAACAGTTCCTACCACAATGCCCAAAATACAAAAAATATCCACTAACCGTTGCGTGCAACTATGCAATCTTTTCTCAAAATTATGGTTGAACAAATTTCAATGACATAATGCATATAATAAAGTCACATAATTACTCATATACACTAGCTTCCGTCTTAATGCACCTAATAGCCTATTCATGACTAGAACTGCTGCTGTCTAGCAATGTTCCATGCTGTAGAGACCGAGTTCATTTTTATGTCTTCTCATGGACCCCAATAAGAGCCATGAGGACTACAAAGCAGCATTTTCATTTTTAATTCCTTCTTAGTCATTAAATAAACTCAGAAAAAGATGTCCAAGACTGCTCAAAGGTTAGACAACCATATTAATAGAAGGCATGGGAAAAGGTGTGTCTGAGAAAGGTGAGTTATCTCCAGTACCCCAGATCCCCAGCCCCAGTCTTGTGGTCACACCTGTGCCACCTCCTACAGTACTAACAGAAAGTATCACCTTTCGGGTGGACACCCATCGCATTACTTCACTGACATCTGTCAAATATGCATGAGTGGTGAAGTCCTCCAGGCTCCACCGCCCCATCAGTCTCTCCGTGGTCTGTTTAAGAAGCGCCCTCCCTTTTGAACAGATGGCAGACAGTTTGCTCTGATTTAAACACTAACTCAGACTCTGAGATGAGAACTCCGGCTGCGTTCCTGACTTTCAAACCAAACCTTCTGGTGTAGGCACCTTAACATAAACCTGCAAAGAACACACATCTAAACTAGGTGTGCACTTAGCACAGACATTATTTTGATATCTAATGATGAAATTTGTACCCATGCAGACCTTCAGTGGCAAAGGGCTGTGTTCCAGTCTGAACGGAAAAAAATATGATTTTTGGGGGAGGTCTATGCTTAATAAGAACAATTAAAAAGGAAAAACATCTCCTTTGTGAGATGGGATGGGCGGGAGATGGATGCTTCGGGCTTTTCCCACAGGAACTCTGCTTGCTGCTATTAATGCAATTAACCTTTCATTGTTAATGACCAAGGTCATTTCCCTTGGAATCATCAGGGCAGTTTCTCACTTGAATGAATGTGTTCTTACTGTCTCTCCCCTCCCTGACCCCCCCTGCAACACACACACACACACACACACACACACCGGGTCTTGCCTGTAATCTGTAATTCCTGTTTGCTGGACTGTGGGCGTTCCAGGACATCCCTTCACAGTTATGAAACTACTGACCGGTGGAGCCTTCCCTGCAGATGGATTTCATTCAGGACTTGAGCTATTATATTAATGGGTTTAATTTAAACAGGACTAGCCTCGCTGGCCAAATTACTGCCATTTAAATCAATTGGTTTAGGGGAAAGACAGCCTGACCAGAGCTATTAGACTTCAATTTATTACTGTATCGGCTTTTAAACCGGGCAAAGTAAGTTTGCTAATGTCTGTCCTCTGTCCCCTGAGCTCAAGTGCAAAACAAAGTAATGAGATTCTCTGGAGTTTGAAAAGAAAAAAAGAGATCGTGAAAAAATATATATTAATCTTGAGTCACTGTCTCATGAGGCCAGATAAGGTGCCCCCCCCCCGAAATCCACATCATGAGACTCCATAGATGTCTTTGATTCCCTTCATTAAACTGAGATTCAAATGACCTCACAGATGTATTACTTTAAAAAGCCCTTTTCCTTGGATCTTTCCTCTTCATGAAAAAAAATAAGCACTGCTTTTTTTTTCTTCCTCACACGCACATTTCAACCTGATTCAAATAGAGAGGCAAAGGGGGAGAAAATGCTTTAGATGTGCTCTTTGATTTTTTCCAATCTCGCCTGAATAAAATGGAATGAGAAATCAAGAACACTCAATTAATTGCAACACTGGGTGTCACTAGGAGAGGGAGGGGGAGATGAAAGGCGCATTAGAGATGCGCAGCCTTAACAAATGCATGGATTCAAAGAAGGAAGAAGACGGGAAATAAAAAAGCGTGTCTGTATTTTATTGCACTCGGTAAGCTTTTCGCTTGTATTTATAGCTGCAATTATATCTCAATGAGGTTTGTCTACAGTGTTGGCTTCACGCTAATTTTCCCCCTCACTGCATTCTTGGAATAGGCTCGGACTGTTTATGAACCAGACATATTGACCTCATTTACAGCTAGCAGTTTAAATCCATAATTTTTCCACCCACAATCCCTCTTTGACATTCCGGCGGTGCGGCCGGCTCAGCGAGACTGAACTAAAAGTCTCACACTTCATTGAACACCATTATGCGGCTTTATGCTTATGAGCCTGTTTCCCTCGGCTGCCTTTCAGCTTTGCTGGAGATCCGTTTGGCCACAGGCCGGCAGTGATTAAGTGGAAGAATCCAATAAATCACCCTGTCAGCCAGCAGGCTCTCCTCACTGTGTCTACACATCGACATTTGGATTTGCGCCTCTCTCCTCTCTCCCTCTCTCTCTTTTGATTTTCTATCCCTCTTTCCCTCTCCTCCCCTCTTCCTACAGTGCCATTAAAACACCTCTTTCCCTTCACACAAGGTGAACTTGAACTGCTATTGTGAACAGGGTTCCCTCTGAGCCCTCTGGGGAGACAGGCTCCTTTGATTTGCAGTTCCCAGGTCCTGACTTTCCCTCCCCCCCCCTTTTCCAATTAATTCACCCCTTAACTCTTAGGCCTCGAGGAGGTGGGGGGATGGATCATCACTGCAAGTGGGAAAGAGAGAGCCTGGTGTTGAAGAGGAAATACCCCAGCTTCCTGTTTACTTCCTGGCCTCTGGAGAAGCCACAGCACAAGAAGGGGAAGGGAGAGAGCTCTGACTCTCCTCCTAGGCTCACATCACAGCCTTGGCTGATCTATTCAAAGGCTTTGGGGGGGGGGGTCAGGTCTTCCTTGGGGGTGCACTGTTGAGTTCACTATTAATTAGCCACGCGCAGGTTTCCCAGACTATTCCAAGCTGGGTCTGAAAGAAGGGTCATTGGTCCAGCTCAGGCCTGAGGAGCCTTTCGTAGCACTGTCAGCGGTGGGTGTAGGCAGCAAGCTCCCCTCTGTTCTCACTGGTGAACTGACTTTGTGGAACAGCCTCTTCTTTGGCTTGCCTGGTAATTTCCTGACCCTGTCTCTTTGGTATTCTCTGCATAGCCACAGTTGTCTTTTGTCTGGGATTATTTCTGCACTGTGAGCACAAGCATTTGTTTGATGTCCCAGACATCAAATATACTGTACACTCTCTGAGTGGCCAAAGGAAGTTGGATTCTTGCTTTTGAAAATTCCACTGGCAGAAATGACAAAAGGCAGTATGAACTCCAGACACAAAAGATGGGACAGAGGATGGTGGGACCAGTCTGGGGTGGGTACATCCTTCCCTCCTCCCTAATAGCATGGAATAGAGAAGCGACTTAGCTATGCTGTGCGTATGTGTAACAGCAGGAATAGCCTGTGAGCCAGAAAGGAAATCGATACAGTCACCAAGGGGTGGCCTGCCTTTGTTATGGGCTTCCAGGCAGTGCTGGGTAGGAGGAAGTTCTTGCAGAGAGACAGGGATGTCTTTGTGTCCATGCCTCCACCTCCCAACCAGTGTTTGGTATGCATTTCTTACTGGATGTTTGCATTTTGTAAGCTGCCTTCTGCCTTCTGTAAGTTAGCTACATGGATATGCAGATAATCAGGACATTATATAGGCCTACAGAAGGAAACTATGAAAGGAAAATTCTCTTTAAACTATTCCTGGTAAATATTTCCCATACCTGACATGCAGTAGAAAGTTAACCGATGTAATTTCTTCTGAACTCCTTGTTAGTATCAATGCCACTGCCCCTTCAAACTTGTATTTTGAAATGTTAACTCCTTAGGTGGTTGTAGTAGAAAATTTGGCCTGTGAAAGACAATTGAGTCATGGAGGTGGGACCCTCTGTAGATGGGATTACTGCCCTTACAAAAGGGTCCCAGAGAGCTTGCAGGGCTATCTCTTCACTGTGTGAGGACACAATTAGAAGCTTGGCAGTCTGTAATGCTAGAAAAAGGTCTCTCACTCCAACCCCAGACTTGCAGGCTCCAGGATGGTGAGAAATTTCTACTGTTTACAAGCCACACAGCCTGTGGTACATTGCTATATCAACCTGAGCTCATTGAGACCTGTTTCTACACACAGATGCACGTAGACTTTACTCAAGAGAAACGAATATGGCTCTTCGGGATCAGCAACTATCATAGTCTATTTACCTTCCCAATCTAATAGCCAGTAGCTCCTCTTCACCACCACCCCCGCCACTTGCTTTACTTGACTTTCTCCCTCTTTGTTCAGTACACCATCATGGATGAGTGAACACAGAACCAAAATCCAAATCACTGTGGAAGCGATGAAACTCATTCCATCAGTGGCTGCTTTGACAATATTCTGTCAAATTGCATGGGAGCGTCTATGGAAAGCAGTGAGGGAAAGATGCTGCATTTACTCCTTTCCCCATTCCTGACAGTCATAAAAGGGAAAGAACCCCCCCATAACACTTACCTCAAGTCCTTTTCTCACACGGCGCCCTAGGTTCTCACTATTTGACATTCTATAAAACTATGAAGATTCCCTACCAATTATGCATACACAGAGAAGAAGACAGCTTCTAAGAGTTACTCAGTTAATGCTGTAATTGCAGAGATGGGGCAGGGAGGCATTCATTGCAAAAAACTATCTGTTAAGGGTAGAAATTTACATGATGCTCAGATAACCTCATTGTCAAAAGCATGGAAACTGCACCTGCCTTCAAAAAGCATTGTAGTTATTTCATGAATCAAGTTACTTCAGAGTGACTCAGTTTCTCTGTAATGGCAAAATAATAGAAGTATTTGTTACCTTGCCGCAGTGAATAGCTCTTTTGAGAAAGAATGATATATGTAAAGTGCTTCAAGCTGACACTGAGAGAGGAGGTGATCGTGGAATTTATGTCAGCATTATCATTAAACCTTTTCTCCCGGGGACTCGGTATTTTTTCAATATTGTCGAATTGATTCCAGTAGCCTCATAAACAGGAGGAACAATAGCAAAGAGACAAGATCAGTCAAAAACAAGGCAAGGAACCCGGACCTTTTTTCCACTTCTTCATCAGACAAGCTCTGTGAGCTAACGGAGGCCCTCATGGTCCTCGTTCTCTCCACAATGCTAAGTGCGGAAAAAAGAGAAGCATTCATCCTTGATGGTATAATTTTGTACAATTGCCTCCTCCCAAGACTCTTTACATCTGGATTTTAGCCACATACACTCTCAATGGTCCCATTTGGCCTTGTGTCAATGGTAAATTAGTCTCGTTACTCGCCTCCTGCTTGACAGCGTAGGCAATGTCTAAAGTCTCAGGCTTGGTCTTCTCATTTCTCCTGTATGCCACCTCCTCCACTTCGAGGAATTTTAGCTGGAATTATCACTTCTGTGGGGAGAACTGGTTTCTCTTTCTAATTCTCACTACCTCTTCATAATCTGCATGAATTATTCAACTACCTGAGACATGTTTCTACTAACATCTCAAGTTCTGAAATGGAAGAAAATAGTCCTGCATCCTAACTCCACTGAATCAGCTGAAGTTTAGAAATGTAAATATTACATATGTGTGCCAGTAAGATGCCACAGATCCCATTGTTCAGAGACAAAGTCCAAGTCTTATGTCTAACAACAAAGGCCTTCTACTATAGTTACGGCCAAATTAATTTTTCCAACCATATTCTCTCCAATGATCTTTATGAATTTCATGTCCCGTCTGTTCCCTTTCCAGATCTTACACCCTCTCTTTCTCACATCACTCCTCCCAGATGGATATGCTACCATGATCTTAGGCTCTATCAAAATGGATGGGATACATCTGTCCAGGTTCCAGGTCTTTCCATAATTCTGTGTTCTAGATATTTATAATTGCTTTCAGCTCTGAAAATCCTAAGTGAATTATCATGACTCTTTTTTTTAACAAACATCATTATGCATGGAATACATGTAGTATAACCCTGATTGCACTGTTGTAATAGAAATAGTTGTAGAAATAGAACTGTGTTGTATCTGTGTAATTTTCCTGGAACCTGCATACAGTGGGGAAGCTGTAAGGGCTTGTTCCATGAATGAAAGATTCATTGGCTCAGAATTTCACAGGTGATGTACTAGGAAACAATAGCTCAAAGGATCCAACACCTAAGCTTTAGACACTCATTTTGTAAGTGTAGTTCCAGGTAAAATGTTGGGGAGAATTATGCTATCTAAGACTGGAATGAGGCTTTTATTATATCTTACCTAGGCCATTACATATTAGTTCCTATAATGTCTTCTCCCTTCAATCAATGTGTAGTTTTATTTATAATCATCTTTTTTCCCTGCCAGTAAGATTCCACAGATCCCACTTTCCACCGAGAACTCCATCTTGCCAACACTCAAAGCCTAAACTTAGCCCTTCCTTCATTCAATATTATGTGTCAGGTAGGAAATTTCTGGCTTTTGAGATTAGGAGACTGGGTCTGACAGCAGTCAGGGCTTAAATAAGTTTCCTTCAGATTCTGTGCTTTCCTAAGACCACCATTATGAGTTACCTGACACCCATGTGATATTCCTCCAGATGACACAAGTTTGATCTGTGCCTTGAACCTTCCTGTTAACAGCTTCAAAGTTAATGGTGCAGTTTGTTGAATTCACTATCTATTCTACAGTCATGCCTGCACAAACTTGTTTGGCCAAGGAAGAAGCAGAACTCATTGACTGAGTTAAATGAAGGTCAAAGACTATGCCTTCCCAAACTAAATTGAGGGTAGCAGAGGTAGTCCCTCCAAAGGAGAATTGCCATAAAAGAAGGATGCTGGGCAGAAGTATTTTCAGATGTTTTCTCCTTGAGTTTAGAAAACAAGTGGCTTGAAGACCTCTGTTCCCTCTCACATTGATATGTGCCCATTAGCTCTGTCCCCCGTGCTGTAATTCTTTCACTACTGACATACATTTCTTGTCATTTGGGCTAATGTAAAGAGAAGCTATCTAGCATACATGTGAGTTCTGAGCCCCTTGCCCAACAATCTGGGATAGGTACATGACCTTAGCCAGACTTGACCTGACACAGATCACTTGTTTCAATCATCAATCAAATGGTCCTGTGTGTGTGTGTGTGTGTGTGTGTGTGTGTGTGTATGTATGTATACATATATATGATATTAAATATGTATGCTGCCTCCTTATGAAAAGAATTTGAGGTGAGCTCTCAAGCATTGGTACCCAGGGATCATTTGCATGAGACTATGGTATTAATTCCTACCACTTGTATTGCGCCTGGAGTCTTCAAGACACTTCACAACCATTAACTAATTACTCTTCAAGATGCTCTCTGGAGGTGGATAAGTATTACCTGGAGTTGCAGATTAGGAAGCAGTATGCCTGAAAGAGTGTGCAACCTCCAAGAAACCCATCAAGACACCCCAACACGTTCCTCAGAAATTTTTTTCTCTTTGTGTGAAAGTACTGTACAAAGAAATCCCAGGTTTATCCACATCAGAGAAAGCACTGTGATACTCGATGCAGAAATTGCACAGAGTATGGCTGCTGCACAAAGAGATTTTTCCACTTCTAACGAGGTTTTACATGATGACCATAAGCATTACCTGATTAAAAGTCCACAATACCTGTGCACAAAGGAAAAGTAGATTCCTAAGAGTGATGGTTATCTACGTCAAAACAGAAACGAGACATAAGAGTCCATAGTGGTGAGAAGGAAAGGAGGTAGAAAGGGAAGGTGGGAAGGGAGAGGAAGAAATTTGGTTGGCTCTGATGTGAAAATGATTAAGAGGTTAATTTTAATGGGAAGATTCAACACAATCCTTCCTGGGAAGTTGAGGATTTCTCAGGCAAAACCCACCCATTTTGCTGCTAGACCAGTGGAAGCCAATATAAGTGACTGTGCTGCCAAGTGGCCAGCTCCCAATTGGACACCAAATTGTACTGTTGCTCTGCCGTGCATTCCCTCTCTCCACTTCTCTCTGCCTTAGAATAAAAACCACCGATCCCATGCAGACCACAGAGAAGAGCATAAACATCATGATAAAGTGCCTTGCAGAAGCAGGATCCTTGAGTCCTTTGTGTACGGCAAAGAGGTAATTTGTGATGGTAATAATTCCTTCTCTAACCAGCAGCATCTTGTACCTGGAGATCAGGTGGCTGCTCCTGGCTCTCTACTTTCCCCTGTAATTCAAGCAAGCTATACATCTTCCTAACTGAAGCGTTCGCTTGCTCGCTCATAAGGCTTGAAAATCAAGTCCTGTAGGGAACTCCTCCTAATTGCCAGAGTGAGTCACTTTCCTCTCCAAGCAAAGAGGTTTCTGTTGGTGACATGAGGGAGCAGGCGCTTGTCTGTATTGTAACAGCTTAATTATAAGTATGGGTATAATCACACAATCTGTCACCGTACCTTTGCTCACCCTGAGAATTTGTACTGCAATCACCATAACACTGTAACAACATGAGCAACAGACTGCCTGGCCTCCCTGAGACCATTTCCTTTGCCATGCCTAGTGGGGATGAGCAGGCAGACTTGGATGGAAGTGCAACTGCCTATCTAGAAGGGAGGGGAAAAGCAATCCTGAGTCACTCACAGGGCTTTCAGGGCTTCCTGTTCATTTGGCTCTCTCTAAAGGACAGTCAAGTCCTTCACCTCCCAGCCTAATACACCCTCCCTCTGGTTTTATCTGTTTGAAAATTGCACGAGAAGAAACTACCCTTCTGCTATTTTATTTCCAAACCAAGTGAAGTGGAAATTGCGAGAGGAAACCTATCCATCTGCTATCCCTCAGCTCAGCAGTGGATAGAATTTATTACAATGTGCATCCTGCCCCCTGCCTCTACCAGGCAGCCTGTGGGGTGACGAATGGGTGGGGAGAGAGGCTTGCGTCTCAGAGAGGGGGTGATTGCCTCGGCAACTCTATCTAGAAAACTAGCAAACCCACTCATTACACAGCATAAATTGGGCAGACACAAAGCCCACAGTGCCTGCGGAGAAGAAAAGGGTTTGCCACTCATGGTCAGGTGGTTTCCACCAGGGACCTCACCATTCCATCTAAGCCCTAGCAAGGATCACCAGCAGAAATGTGCTGTGAAAATTCCAGAACCCACTTTATCATGCTCAAACCCAAATTTCTGAGGGATGCTGTCTTTCTATAAGTGTCTCAAGTTCAATAATAAACTATGGAATGTCTTGGAAATGGCTCCAGGACAAGAGAGTGATTCCCGTGAAACAGCCCCTTCTTCAATGCGAAAGACTTTCTGTATCATGCTGTGCTTCACATCTAAGAATCTTGTGAAATTAGCTGGAGTGACCATCCCTGGTTAGCTGTTCTGGTTCCATCTGCAGGGAGGCCTCTTTTATGAAGAAATAGTGGATGGTGTCCTGAACTTGTTGAGGGAATACCACAAAGCGAAGTCTCCAGGCCTCAGATACCCCTTGTCTGATATTAATGCCTTTCTTCTCCCAGAAATTTTGGCCATTGTTTGCTTTTGAGTTTTCTTTGTTTCATAGCAGCATACATAAGGCCAGAAATCCCATCCTCACTCATGGGTAAGATCTCTCACTGGCCTCACATACAATGGGATCCTGCATCATATCCATCCTCAAACCTCAAGGGAGATAAACCAATTATCTCTTTTCTTTCTTTAAATGTATACTTACTTTGTTAGTTGTTGTTTTGTTTTGGCCCAGAGTCTCAAACTGTACTTCAGGCCTGGAAGCACCATGCAACTGGGACTAGAATCAAATCCATAGCAATCCATCTGCCTCAGCCTCCTGAGTGCTGGATTACAAAAGTGCCCCATCTCAATCAGCTTATTCTTTTATTTACTGAGTTGAAATCTATGTCAACCTTATTGAGACTGACACACTATCTCCTCAAAACAAAAAGTCAAGTAAAAATAGTCTATAAGATATGAAGGCTGAGAACGTATTAGTGTCACATGTGTAGATTCCTTATTCTGACTTGACAAGGTTATACTTTTAAATGATCATTTGCTCCATCGTCTAAGAGTTTCTTTCTGAGCCAAGTATTTTCTGATTGGGCAGAAAAGCAATAACAAAAGTGACATGGTCCCTACCTGGATGAAGCTTCGAGTCCACTGAAGGAAGTAATCAAGAAAAGGGCCAAATGTCATGTTTAAAATTGGGTAGACTGGACGAATAGCTCAGTGAGCGAAGGCATGCCTAAATGTGCAAGGTTATAGGTTTGCTCTCCAGGACAGTGAAAGAGGAGAGAGGGAACACTAAAAAATAATTCTGGGATAGGAAATAAGGTGATCAGATTAGGAGGCAAATAATACGCTGGAGATGACTTATAATACTCATTTAAAAAAAATGGCAATTTAAAAAAATTTTAAAAAATGGCAAGATGAGAGAGATAGGAACTTGAGACCATCCAAAATGGCTAAAGGGAAAACGTGGGAGTTGTGAAAGACTGGAGAGGCAGTGTTTTCATCATAGTTCTCTGGGGAAACAGAACAACTGTGTGTGTGTTTATGTGTGTGTGTGCGTGTGTGTGTGTGTGTGTGTGTGTGTGCGTGTGCGTGTGTGTGTAAGAGAGCCAGAGGTGATGCTTTTTAAAAGATTGACTCTATATGATTATAGTGATTGGCAAGTTCAAGCACTACAGGCCTGGACAGCCAGCTAGAGACCCAGGGAGACCAAATGCTCTATTCTTTCTTTTTTCTTTTCCCTTAAGAGGTCACTTTAGATACCTCTCTAGAGGAGAGTCTGTTTTTCTTCAGTCCACTGACTTAAATATTAATCCTAGCTTTAAAAAAAATACCACTGTGGCAATAGCTACACTTTTGATCAAACATTTGAGTACCACAGCCTCAGGGAAGTTAATGTATAAAGCTGGTTTGTACAATTTGTATAATTTGCAGTGAACAACTTATGAAGAACTCTGTTAAACTTGGAGTTTGATGCTCACTCCAATAGCAATAGAAAGCTGTCTGTACTGGAATAGGGTCAGTTCACAGGAATGATAGCGCAAGGCCCGTTCTTTAAGATGGCTTTGACCTGCAATCAGAATACTTGAAATGGTGACTAGACAGAAGGAGCTGAGGAGATCAGTGATGGGGCTGTTGTGGTTTTGGTGAAATAAAAAAGTTTTAAGATTAGATGTTGTCAGGAAGAACAGAGGGAAACAGACCTAAGAGCTGTTTTATGGCTTTAGGGAATGTGCAGGAAATAGAACCATTGGAATTTTATAACTAGTTAACAAGGCTAATTGTATAATTTGCCAAGCCCAGAACAAAGAAAATATGTGTAGATCATATTTAAATGGAATTTCTCTTTTACCTGGGGTTAGTATAGAAGATATTTTTGGTTATTCAATGCCACACTCCTAAAACTCAAGGCTAGAAACCTGTACATATCAGGTAGGTGTAGACAGACTCATGCTTACAACCTTTCTTATAGTAGAGAATAAGACACAAAGGAAACATTGGGGAGAAGAATCTGGATGGTGGCAGTTTCCATCCTGCAACACTGGTGGGCAGTGCTGTAGACAGACAGGGAGAGGAGATGTGGACTAAGGGGAAAGAACTCTTGTAGCTCGGTTTCTTTGACTGTCTAGGAAATCCACATTTAGACACGTTCATCTGAACTTCAAGGAAGAGTTCTGTGCTAAAGATACAAAATTGAGCATTAGTCAGGCTTACAGATGTGTTTTAACTGTTCATTCTAAACAGTGTGTTCATTCACAGATGTTTCATATTGTAGAAGGACTAGGGCAATCTGCTGACCCAGATGCTGGGGAGCAAATGGGATGCTGTGGTGATGACTCTGTTCACTGCAATTCTATATATACCACATACTGAAACAATGAGAAATGGAGACCCTCATGTATCTTGAGTGAAGAAAGATACCAGAGTTAGGAAAGTCCAAATCTTGTGATCTTGAGGTCAGTCAGAAAGACACATCTAAGTTACTAATATTTTTGAACCACATGACTTTACACAAACTGCTTGCCCTTCCCAATTCTTGCAATTTGCTTTGTCAAATCAAGACAACAAGTACCTGTCATTCTGCTATGAGGCTGAGCAATAGTAAACATGACTACAGTTATATGCTGCAATGTCACTACAGACCTGGAAATGTATTTTTTACTGGAGTAGATCTGTGTAGCTCAGAAACATTTGTTAACCCCTTCATGTACCATGGACTAATGATCTATAAAACTACTGCACCTGTTTGAAGGAATTTGGGAATGGGAATAGCTCCTCCTGGCTCAACTTTATGAGTGGAAGTTGTTTTCCTTTGAACCAAGCAACGTGACATTAGAAAGTCCTATCATTATCAGCAGCTATCCAGAGCTCACTATTTGATAGGCCCTTTCTCCTTCTGCTCTTTGGTTCGACTGCCTCTGGTTTTTCTAGCCTAAGCTTCTCCAGCTAGCCCTTGGCATCAGCCACCTAGGACCTCATTTATTACAGCTACACCTCATGACTTCCGCCCTGTGCTGCCTTTCCACAGGAGGCACTAGGTTGAGGAAAAGTAATGAAGAATGTAGGTACCGTCGGACTGATGAGACGCCTGCAGCATAATCAACCAAATCAAATATTTGGCTCTGCTTCTTCTGATGATATATCTCTTCCTGCAACTGCTGAATGGCAGCTTACCAGCCTGTACAGAGAATGAAGTGCACAGCAGAGGAAAGAAGGGTCTTTCCTGCTCTGGATTGCCTAGTCTGTTCCAGTTCCTTCTAGGCCCAGGTCCCCTCTTGTATATTCCTCTAGTCCTAAGAGCCAAAGGGAGAAAGGGTGGGAAAATAGTAAAAGACAACTTAGTTTAGTCAAATGATTCAAGATATATAGTTTGGCAGTCATGTAAATATACAATGTGTGCCTGAAAATCATCATTGTGTGTCACAAGAACTGGTAACTTGCTGAATTCCAGGAAAGACATTTGAGATATCTTTGACACAAGACATACTCTACATTCAATAGCCTTGTTTAATCTTCCCTCTAAGATACAGGACACATCCATATACCCTAGGACTCTGTACAAAACCTCTGACATAATTACAATTTTCCTATAGCTTCTATTCCATTACTACGTTTAAGGCACTTTCATTTGGATAGACATATTATTGTACGAATCAAAAAAAATTATAGTCTAATCTAGTCTAATCTAATTCTAGTCTAATCAGTTTGGTCCATTTTTGGAGCTCAAGGTTTTCCTGGAACTAACAAGATATATACACTTCAACCACCATCTTGAGAAAGTTAAGCTTTCCCCCTCTTTGTTTTAGTTTGATAATAAAGTAATAGAAATAACATAAAGAGCTTGGCTTTTTAAACTGGCTTAACTTCCCTTCTGTATGAGATATATTGCCTTTTATGCTTTAATGAACACTTGACCAACTGAAAAATAGGGGTGTTTTTTGTTTGTTTGATGGGTTCTCTGTGGTCAATCTCTCCTGCCAGGTTGTAAGTTTCATATGGCGGAGTCCATAACCATTATCCTATCTATAGCCTCATCTCAGATCAATATTTCCTTAGGAAATGCATATAGAAATTTTTAATAGTTTGAAATTGCCTATAGAGAGGTTATATAATTCATGACTCTGTTTTTACAGTTAGCTGTAAAAGTCAAAGAAGTTCAGTTAACTTGGTTAAGGCATCACAGTTAATTGGCCTCTTTGTTGAAAACATTCAGTGAATTCACATGCCCCATGAGCTGTTCTATAGAGAGAACAGTACCACACAGCTCTGCTAGCAGATTCATCACAGTTAATGGGCAATAATATACAACTAAAAATATAACTTCAGCACAAGGATAAATGAAAGATGGAAATTAAATATTTGTCCATTTAGGGAAGTTAGACTGAGCTTCACAGAGTTCATAGAATGGACATATATGTCGTTTCTTGAAGGATGTATGGGCAGAAGGACGTACAAACATGCAGAGTTGCAGAATACAGAAGTCACGTAAGGATGCTGGTAGAAAGTGTTTAGGAAATGAATATTGTCCACTAAGATGTGGTCTTAGAGTAGTGTCCCTCAATCTATAATGAGCTAGAAACTCCTTCAAAGGTCCTGTTACATGCAGATTCTTACTTGGCATGTCTGGATGGATGCTGAGATTTTTCCACTCTCTAGCCAGTGCTCAGGTAGTGTCTGTACTGCTAAACCTCAGGGCCTACCTTCAGGAAACAGGTTCATGAGACATGGATGCTAATTGAAATAGATATATCTGACAGAGGTTTTTCAGACCATGAACCCTTAACTCCTCAGCCTCCAGCAACAACCTATGGAAAGAGGAACTCTGAGTATGGTAATGGTGACTAATTCACACTGAAGGCAGATGTGAGGACCACAGCAACACCATCAAGTCTGCCTTATAACAAAAAAATGCTATGGGCCTCATAATCCTTCCCTGACAATTCTAAAAATTCATGTAGATTTCTAAGCATAATATTTTGATCCAAGAATATCTGAGACCTCAAAATGATAGAGTTGTTAATGATGAATAAATTTTCTCTCACAGCATTTGGGATCACCCATATGATTACAAATAGCATGAGTTACTCTCTGTTTGATGACATCTTTAAGTGCTGGTAATTGAAGTGTACATTAGTGAATATGAAAGGAAAATTAGAAAGTCTACATTCAAAGTTGACTTCAAGCCTTTTATTTAATTGTTTAGCAAAAGTTTGTGCTGTTTAAAAATTACATACTTCTCAGTTATACCTGAGGTCGATGACAGAGGAGTAAAATGCTCTTACAAGGTTTCTGCTTAGGCATAAGGAAATGACTGGTGGTAGCTTCATTTGGACAAGCTATCATTAAATCTGATACTTAAAAACACAACAAACAAACAAACAAACAAAAAACCAAGTTGCTCAAGGGTTTTCTTCTTTCACTGTAAGTTTTATTGCAAAATATTTTAAACAAACAAGAGGGATAAATGGACAGACTGATGAATCAACAAATTCATATGAAATAATAAACAGAAATCAGCAAACAAGGGAATAAAGATATAAACAAATAATACTACATTAGTAAAAGAATATACAGGCATGTAGATTATTATATATAAGCCTAGAGCATATCAGAATCAACAGGAATGCTTTTAAAATTTTCACACTTATGCTTCACCCTAGATTAATTAGGTCAGACTTTGTCATGTAGGATTCAAGCACTAACGCTTGCCAGCTTCCTGGGTGTGTCTTGGATACTAACCAAGGTCGATATGTAATAGCCTAGAAGGTCCTAGGCTTCTATAAATAATATTTTGTTCCTATTAAGATAGTAAATGACATTGTGTTCTTTTAAGTCTTGGTGAGTTTTCTAATGGTCTCATTTTCTGGCAGCAATGCTAACGCATATAAGAGAAGAATGTTTAAATATTAACTGTAGGAGAACCCAGGACTGTATTAAGCTGTAAAAAAAAAAAAAAATGAGAACCAGACCCAAGATTATTGGGTAGGAATCATTCTTTGACAGAAGGCGATAGCTCTACAAAGGAGACTCTGAATCTCATATCAAGATGGTGGTGGGCGCAGAGTCAAGACTCATCAGGCATTTGTTTCCACACAAAAAGTAATTTTCCCGATGATGTGTATAGGTTGTTGAGTTCTTGCAGGTGAACCACACACACCTCTTTCAATGACTTAATAAAACACAGTGAGATTGTTCCATCCTCAAATCTAGAAACCCTATAGGGCCTTCCATTTAAGCTCTGAATGTTAGATATAGACCAGATGGAATCCCATCAACTGTGAGTTTGAGCATATTGTTCATTTGAAAATTGAAGCCAATGGGTATATCATCTGTTCAGTAATGTAGGAAGACATTTTTCTTCATTCTATTCAGTGGACCATGCAGAAACACCTGTCTTGTGTCTTAGAATCATTTGCAACTACTATCTAAGAAATAGGTGTTGAAACAATATCATTAAGCTGCTTTTCATAATTCACATACTTGGCCATTAAAGAAAATAACAAGACTTGGGAGCTTACAATTACCATTTCCACCATGTAGCAGCCAGGGCTCCAGACAATTAAATGTTTTCTGTTCACGCTTAGAGGTCAGACTTCCAAACAGCTCCAGTTTTCAAAGCTTTGCTGAGCTTCTTTAAGGAAATGTTAGTGCTAAGAGGAAGAACATCCAGGGAAGATGAGGATTTAGGTGGCCACGGCCAAGGCTTTAGCATGAGTGTAAGCTCCCTGAGTCTGTGCACATCATCCCTAGTGGGACAGAGTGAGAAGTGCAGCACCTTGATAAAGAGGGTCTGCTGCGAGGTGTTGTGGCCATTGTGTACTAACCTCCGAAGGAATTAGTGCTAACATCACACATTGAATTTGTTTCTGTGAGCATGGGTCATTATAAAACAATGACGCTGATCTTAAATTCTTACAGCTTCCGATCTCCTGTAGGATCTCTTCCTCTTTTACTACCCCAGTAAATTTCCTTATACCGAGGTGTGACCATGATAGAGCTCTCACCAGAGGCCAAACACATGAGGCTGTTTACGATCGGGTTTGGTATGAAATATGAAAATGTTCCATAGGAGATCATATATCGAATGCTTGATCACCAGCTGGTGACTGCATTGTGAAGGGTCGTGAAAACTTCAGAAGGTACAGTCTTATTGGATGAAGTAGTTCACTAGTGGTGTAACTCCAAATGGTATTTCTTATCCCCAGTCCTTCCTCAACCTCTACTTTCTGTCTGCCAAGAGATAAAGAAGCTTTCTAAGCTGCATACTCCTGCCATACTGTTCTGCCTACTCACGTGGAACCAAACAACCATGAACTCTCTAAGCCTTTGAGCCAATATATATCCTTCCCCATAGGTAGTTTCTTGTCAACTATTTTGTCACAATCAAGAAAAGTAATGGACACAGACTCCCAGCCTCCAAAGCCATTCCCTAAATAAACATCTTTTTTCTAGTATTTTGGTATATTGACAGAAAATAGATTGTACAGTCGTTATATTGGGAGGTGCGCCTGATGCAATATAAACCTGGGTAGCACATCCATCACTTTCCATCTAAAGCATGTCACCTAAATAAGTCAGCACAGCAATATCCAGCCACCCAGTTTCCTGGAAATCTTTCTAGACTATGACCATCTAAAACACTACTTCATTCCTCCACTTGAGAGTTGCTCTAGGATTCTTAGAGCCTACAAACAGCCAAAGGCAGAGGCCATTGTGAGAGCCATGCAATTTCCTGGGGGAAGGATATGCACTGAAATCCCCTCGAGCTGTTTGTAAAATACAGGCTTCAATGGTAGAAGGTGAAAGTGGGGACCAAGGTACTGCCTTCTAACGGGGGATCCAGGAGCTTAGCATTGCTCTGAGTCATAGGTGCAAGGAAGGGTTTGTGGCACTTGTAGAAGGGAGTTGTACTGCCTGCTTACTCACCATTGCCACTTCACCAGGAGCAGCTATCCTTATTTATATAGAAATACTACAGAGAACTCCTTTAAAAATTAATTTGCTTTAAAAGTGGGGTAGGGGAGAAGGAGAGGGAGAGGGCTGCTGCCATATAATAATGGAAATACAAAAGCAAAGAACTCCACAGAAGTGTGGCACACAACTCCTCACAAATCCCTCTCCTGTGTACTGCTGTTCCCTCCTGTGGGCTGGGGACAATGTTCTGGCTGTTTATTCTGTGTCTCCTGGCCTGCTTTCTGACCCAGCATGATGCAAGGCCCGGGGCAAAAAGGTCAAACTTGCAGTTTAATTAAAATAAGAAGGGAAAATAAGCCTGTCTCTATCAGAGATGAACAAAAGAAATGTCCCCATGGAAGAGAGCCTTGCAGACCCTGACTAAATGATGATTTTCATTTATAGACCCAACCTCTCGGCCCATGTAAACAGCAGCAAAAACATGCTTTATGGGCTGGTACCTAAGACCAGTTTCAGGAGGGAGCAACTGGAAAGACACAGGATGAAGGTGGAAGGGGCCCGACTTAATTAGAGAATGCTTCAGAATCTGGGCAGATCCACGATGTCCCCAGAGAAGGGTCACCCAAGAGCAGGGTGCTTTCATGCAAGTTTAAAGCCCCCACTATAGTTTATACTGTACACAAAACTTATTAAATTTGGGTACATAGCCACTGTACACTCAAAAACACCTAAATTTCTCCCACTAGAATAGTATTTTTTATTATTTTACTTAATTATTCATAATAAAAATGAATGCCTCTTCAACTGCATTGCTTGAGCACTGTTGTAGTATCTGTAAAGGGCACTGCAAGGTTCACCCAGGACCAGGAGGTCGAGTTCTATCTAGCTCCACTGTGTATTTTTGCCAACTCATACTTCAATCTTTATCTTCCAGATGTGGTACAGCAACAGTTCGGATGTGGAAATAAAATGGTTAATGAAGAAAGACATGGATAGACAGGCCGGAACCCAGAGAATTATGAAAATTAATTTTACATGATATCTGGAAATAAAACCTTTTCACATGATCCGAGATCAGTGTCTGCTTAGGGAGGCAAATGAGCCAAGCCACAAGTCATTGAAGAAGGGGATAAAGCTTGGGATGAGGGTTGATCCCAGGAAATGGAGCTTGCTTTCTTTGTGCCTTATGGAAACCAGAGACAGGTGCTGCGGTCTACTTTATCATTTAAATTAGTTTTCCAGGAGGCTAAAGTGAACTTGGGTCATCTATTAGAGAGGGAACGGTGTGCAACTTGAGGATGAGGGTAGATTATGGGAAACAATGAATTTTCATAAATTTAAGTAGTTAACCAAAACCAAAAATTAAGAAAGGACCAGAGTCAGAAGACCAGTCGTGATGGGGACCATGGAGGTCATTTCCTTTGTCACACAAGTAGAAGGTCTCAAGCTTGGCTGCTGCAATCCTTTGGCTGTCTGTTCTCCCAGGACAGGGAAAATGTAGTTCCCAACTGACTTAGAATCCTTCCCTGGAGACCCATCCTATAGTCAAAGAGGGAGGGATGGTTACCAAGGGATCTGAGTCTCATGGTTTTCTGGTGCTTGTTCGTGAACGTGACTCCATAAGCAAGGTGGACGCCATGTGTAGGCTATTAAACAAATGCTGACTGGTGTGAAAAGGATCAATATGGGACCTGTTGTTGATTTCCTTTCACTCTGGCATAGAGATAGAATTGTAGCCTCTGCCTTTGCTTAGTCTTACTAGGCTGTATCAGGAGGTGTTTCACGGGTTCTTCCATTGGGGAGGAAGAGGTGAAGTGAGATGGTGGATGGAAAATCCCATGCCTCGGAGTGTCAGGAGCCAATTAGCAGGGCAGCCCAGCCTCGGTTATCTGATGGCCTCTGCAGTGGGTTGTAGAACTTACCTAAGACTTCTACTGATGACAAGGAAGAGAAGACATTCATTACCAGTCATCATTGCCAAGTATAAAAGAAGAACCTACCGAGCACTGTGTCACTGTGGGAGTTGTGGGGAAACTCTAGCAATCAAGGAAGTTCCTAGGCAGAAAGTGTCCAGTGCTCATCCGAGAAGCAGGCTACATGCAGTGAACACTATGTGCTAAGTAAGACAGAGCTCCCACAACCCCCACTATAAAGCATACCTACCAACTGAGAATCTGTAATCTATTTAGGAAGATAATAAGTAACATTTATTGAGCAACCATCTCTGTGGAGGACAACATATTAGGATTTTTTTCTTATTGAACCCTCACAAATATATTACATTAGACATTATTATTATGCCTATTACATAGATGGAAACCAGGAAGCATGAAAGCATTAACTTGACTGAGGTTGTCTCAGACAGGGGTTGGTGGAGCCAGCATCAAACCCAGACAAGTAGCTCCAGCACCTCCATTGATAATGCTTCTCCATTGCTTTCCTTTACAAGTCACAAATCTTCCAAAAACAATATGAACAGCACACAGGAATATCCTTGTAACAAAATGAAATCTCAGAGACAGACTTTATGCACTGATTAAATGTAGGTTTGGCATGATGAAGTTTTGATCCAAAGGAATATAGCTCTAATAATGGAAACACCACAGGAGGCAGCAGTAGTAGCCTGCCTGTAGAGATGGAAGGTCCTCAGCTACTGTAGCTCAGAAGTGAACCCAGACTCTGAGCATCATTCCTCCCAGCCACACACCTCTGGAATCAAGAATGTCAAACTCCTGCACTACAGTGTGGTTCAACAACACTCACCAAATAACCAAAACCCAGCAAAGGTCCCTGAAGAAAGGTGTCAATGGCTACAAAAATCTGATGACAGAGGGCAATGCTGCCCACAGAGGCAGGAGCCCTCTGGACACACCTCTTGAGAAATGCACTTGTTTTGAACTTAGAAACCTAGAGGAGCACCATAAAGATTCCCCCAATGCCTCCTGGTACGATTAGCAACAGCACAATTTTGCTCTCCAACACTTAGCTTTATTCATTCTTTGAACTTCATAAATGGAGTATGTCTCAGAGATGTTTCTGGATGCATAAGCACAAAGAAAATGTCCACAAAAGAAAACACTAAAAAGCAATTGTTAAAAACAATCATTTGGGCCTGCAGGATGGCCCAGTGAGTAAAGGCAGTTGCTGTCAAAGCCTCACAGGCTGAGTTCCATCCCCAGAATTCACCTGGTGAAAGGAGAAAACCAGCTTCTGCAAGCTGTCCTGAGCTTTGCACAAGCCCATCCCCATAAAGTAAATAAGAAAAGGTAAATAAATAAATAAACAAATAAACTTAATTAAATTAAAAACAGTCTTTCTTCAAGGTTTAACTTGTATTTCTTGTTGTTTGCAGAATATGCAAACACACACACAGAAACACACACACACAGAGAAAGAGAGGGAGAGAGACAGAGACAGAGACACACACAGAGAGGTGGTAGTGGGGGCATGGCTTGTTGATAGTAGTTCTATCCAGAGAAGGAGGAGGAAGAATAAGAGAGGAATAAAAATAAAAATCATTAGAATGCATCATATAAATGATAAGAAACTGTAAAAGAAATTAAGGAAATTTCTGAACAGTCTTTCTAATATGACGCCACCTTTAATATTATTTAAAAGGAGAGTCAGGAACAGACATAAAAATACTAACAGATGTTTGTACTGCCTGGGATTTTTAGGTGATTCCATTCTGCTCTTTTCCTTCCACGTTTTTATTTTTCTACCATACACATGTGTTCTCTCTGTGTATGGATGTTTCCCTACTACAAACAAACTTTGGGTGAGACACACTGTAACATGAGAAACTAGATGACTCATGTTGGAATTATATGGAAGAAGATGGTCTGCAGAGAGTTCTGACATGGCTTTTCCAGTTTGTTTTGTGTCTCGGCCTCTTAATCCCTTGTATTGTTCTGTCCACAAAATGAGACTAGTTTTCTAATGTGGTAAATTAGAATGTACCTCAATGGTGTTCGGGGGTGGATACCAGGCTCTAGAATGTTTTAATTCCAGCATAGTTGGAAAATAAAGTATGGAGGAAAAAAAAGGAAAAGGAATAAAAACTGTCTGTGTTGGAGAAGATACCATCAGGAACAGAGGACAGGGAAAAGGCTGCTGTTTAAGGCAGCCAGGCAAGGCAGATGAGCAAGGGACTGGACTGCCCCCACACCATTCCAATCAGCCATGCCTTTCACACCACTGTTGGCTTGGTTGGACTGTTTGTTCAAATGTTAATAGGAGATTTCCTCAGAGAGAATTCTTCTGGTTATTCATTTCTGAAGAATTACAGAATAATGGTTTACAATGTGTTGTGGTAATTGCATAGGAAGCTAACTGCTATTTTTCTTAATAAGGTTGACCCTTTGAGGCCTGGCATAAAAATATTTCTGCAAACGGATGTGCACGGTCCTGGCATGGTGGAGGAGGGGCATCTGTCTTGTTTGGTACTTCTGTCTGTCTTATTCTTTTTTTTTTTCCTTTTTTTTCAGCTACTATGACTTCTGCTACTGTGGCTGCTATTTGTTTTTGTAATTGTTCGTCAAAGGCTTCCGGCAAGAAAGCTGTTCTAATTGTACAAATCACAGAACAGCTGATCACAGAAACAGTCCCAAGTCATCTGTGCAGCCACTGACTGAACTTTCAAACAAGCTGGGGGTGCTTCCCCCAACTCCCCCGAGTCCAGCATCTGACAGTGAACATAAAACAGCCACCAAATGAGATGCTGAAACAGTTGTGTGTCACTGTGCCAGTGATTTGATCTGGGCAGTCAGCAATCATACTGCCCCTGGGCTGCAGAGAGACTTGCACTGCACTGATGTAGTTAGCCTCCCAAAGGCAGGCACCCTGCCTGACTTGTTACCATGGTTCCCAGTGCAGCCTGGTCTAGTGAGAATGTATGTCTGTTGAAAGCAGTAAATGCTGAGTTCAAATCTACCCTCTGCAGCTAAAGTGACATGAACCAGGCAAATCACACAGAACTTGTTAAATGGAGCTTTTCCTGTTGCCTTAAGATTCCAGTTAAAGCCCAAGAAAGCGATTGGTACCTCCCACTGCTCATCCATGCAGAGCTAAGAGGTGGCTTTAAATGACTTGATGACTCATAGCTCATCACCACAAATGAGAGCCTAGGGACACATTGAAGAGAATAATCAGTGTGGTAGGCAGGCGTGGACATCAGAACACCGTTGTCTTAGGAAATTCCCCAGGAGAGGGAGAACAGGATGCTTTCCACTGCTCCAGTTATTCAACAAATTTAGACTGTTCCTATCATGTTCCAAGCACGGTTCAAAGTCCTGCAGACACAGTATATTGACGACAAGCTATTTTCATGAGTAGAAAAGGCTCCCCTGAAGGTGCAAGCAGAGAAATCTGAGCTACCAGATTGAAGGGAGGCAGGTTCGTATCAACAACCTTAGCCACACAGCTATCAGAAACTTAGGAGCAGCCAACTCTTCCAGGCTTGAGCATGAAATAGTGTGAGTTTCTCTGTGAGCAAAGTGAAGGCTGAAAAGCCATGTGGGCATGAATTGTCCATGCTCAAGAATGGTAGCTCCTTAGACCAAGGCATAAAGGATTCCCACCTCAGACCTTAGACTCTCCGATCTTCTGATCTAGCTACGCTTCTATCAGAGAAACAGTTCATGAGACCAGAGGGACTTGTCCACCTTAAAGTTGTGCTCCCTTAACGACCATGCTCTTTTTCAGACTGTGAATTAAGCAATTAACTAATGAATCCAGAACTAAAGTCCCAAGTAGACAAAGTAAAACTGGCTTCCAAGCGTCGACCCCACCACTACTCAGCCAGGGGTAGCTAAAAGCCAAGGACCTTCCTTTTACTAGCAGATGTCAAGGACACAGACCTATTCACAAGACCTCTTCATGGTAACCAAGGACAGAAGAAGAACAGAATTCTAGCTGGAATTCTACAGAGAATGGGAATCCTAGGCTGGATCCTGCCTGACCTTCTAGGTGAGCATGAAGGCATTGCTTTAAGGTTGGAGAATACATGTTTTATTAAACCAATTTTAACTTGTCTTAGACCATCAACTGGACTGAAGGTATACAGTTTGAAGTTTTGTTCATGCTTCTGCCTAGGGTCTCACAAATGTGAAGAGTTTGGCTCTCTCCAAAGATTGCCTGCTGAGTAAAGCTGCACAGCTATAGTCAGAGAGAGAGAGAGAGAGAGAGAGAGAGAGAGAGAGAGAGAGAGAGA
>NW_021604643.1:5617710-5619060 GCF_004785775.1 Grammomys surdaster
TGTGTGTGTGTGTGTGTGTGTGTGTGTGTGTGTGTGTGTGTGTTAGAATTCCTACTGCAAAGGGGAGGGACAGAAATATAAGGGGAGATTTGGTAGAGAAATAGGGGAAGCAATGTCAGAGGTGAAATAGTGTCAGGGACAAAGCCATGAAGAACACTTTAAACCCCTTCACATGGAATTTGGACATATGCCTTAAGTGGTACTCAACAACAGAGAAGCATAAACCACAGCCCTGCCAAATGTCACTGAGGTCTGCCCCCTATTGCTTCTTGTTGATTTAGCCTCAGAGAAAGAAGTGTCAACAAAGCAATACCTTTCCTCACAGCTCTTTCCAGAGCCTGGGTGCAGTCTAGAGTTGGGAAGAGACAGAGGTTCTTGAATAAGAGGTAGAATTTTGGCTTAGATTTAGTCAAATTTTGAAAACCCCAGAAATTAGATTATCTGAATATCAAAGGGACTTGAAAAACTACAGGGTTGGCCGAGTGTTTCAGTGGGCAAGAATACAAGACTGAACCTCAGGAATGAGATGGGAGGGGGAAAGTCACAGGAGTCACTGATTTCCCTTCAGCACAAACCATCTGATAAGGAGAAGACAAAAATGACACACACCAGTTCGCCAGGATGCTATAAATTAAAATTGAAATGATCGAAGCAGATTTGTTTTGTTTCATGATGTCAGAGGGATTTTGGTCCATCATGGAAGGGAAATAATGGCAGAAGTCTAGTTCATGGTAGCAACAATGAGTGGTAAAGGCTTTTCACATCACAACAGATCAGGAAGCAAAGAGGAAAGCAAGAAATAGGGATCGACCTGCAACCTTCAAAGCTCTGTCCTCCCAACCTAGTTCTGCCAGGTAGGCCCACCTCTCCTAAAGGTTATTCAGCTTCTCGATATAGCTCCACTGTTGTGTTTATAAAAAAAAGAGAGAGAGAGAGAGAGAGAGAGAGAGAGAGAGAGGATATGTTTTGGTGGAAAGGGGATGTTTGGTGTGGTAAGGTATGAGGGAAGAGAGTGCCTCTGTGGGCCCGTGCTGAGGCATCCCTTCCCCTTGAGGGACCAGCCACAGGATGTTGTAGTATAGAATAGAGTTTATTTAGGGCATGGCGAGGGGAGTTGAGAGGGTAGTTACAAAAGAGAGAGAGGGAGAGAGAGAGAGAGAGAGAGAGAGAGAGAGAGAGAGAGAGACTCATAGAGCCCAGTTTTGTGGCCACTAAAGTCCTGATCTTCCTGGCTCAATGTATTGCTGTCTAGTTCATGAAAGGGTTATATTATTGGGGAAGGGGACAGGGGAGGGCACAGAAACAAGTCTGAAGCTTTCTCTGCTCAGTGGCAAGCCTTTGGAGACTGGT
>NW_021604643.1:5619460-5667296 GCF_004785775.1 Grammomys surdaster
AGAAGAAGAAGAAGAAGAAGAAGAAGAAGAAGAAGAAGAAGAAGAAGAAGAAGAGAAGTAGAGGCTTGCCATGAGCACATGGAGAGAGTGGTGGGAGGAGAATGGGGAAAGAGGAAAGAGTGGGGATTGGGTGAGAGGACAGAGCAGGAGCAAGAAGTCAAGAGCAAGAAAGAGTGGAGGAGACAAGTAGCCCCTTTTATAGTGATTTAGACATACAGAGCTATTGCCAGGTAACTGTGGAGTGGTGCTTAAACAAAATGCTAACAACGACAAGTGGGAAATGATTGTTTAAAATATGAGACTGTAGGCGGAAACCTTAACAATTTTTTTCTAACAAACATTTATTTTAAAAAAATTGTATGTGCATAGGTGTTTGACCTACGGGTGTGTCTATGTACCCTGTGTGTGTCCAAGGAAGCCAGCCAGAGGGCGTGATCCTCTGGAACTGGAATTAAAAATAGATGTGAACTGCCATATGGGTGCTGAAACCAAACCAGGTTCCTCTACAAGAGCAGTTAAGTGCTCTTAACCACCAAGCCATCTCTCCAGGCCCCAGTAAGAGGCATGTTACTAAGCTGTGCTTGTGAAGAGTCATAAACCCAAGGAGTGTGCAGAAGGTGCCATGAGATATTGTGGGACATCCCATACAGATACAGAAATTACGGATCTGCTCTTGTTGATGGAGTAATATCTAACTGGAGACCTAAAAGACAAGTGAAGGAACTGAAAGGAAGGCTCAAATGGAAGCAAAAAGAGACAGCTCTCTAAACAGAGACGACATTCTGTGTCAAAGTGCAGAAGCAAAAGTAAACCAGGTGGTCTAGTAAAGCTGCAGAGCAGACGGGGTGAGGCAAATGTTGACTGGTCAGGCAGCAGAGCTTCATAGACTATGGAGGGCCATTGACATCCTGCTAAATCCAACATACTGGCCTTTCTCCTGGCCCAGGATGAGAGTGAAATCTGGGACTGTCAGACACATATTTGTATTTGAGAAAAATCACTTTCATAGAAAGGTATGTAAAAGACATAGGGTATTAGCTGCTTTGCTTAGAACTGTGACAATGTTTTTGACTTGGAAAAAGAAGTGCGTATTTGGGTTCACAGTTGAAGGGTATAGTGCAGAACGGTAGTGAAGTCATGCTGGCAGGAGCCTGAGGCAGTTGGTCACATGGTGTTCACAGTTCAGTACTGGGGGGAGGTGAATGTCAGTGCCCAGCTGCTTTTCTCCTTTCTATGCAGTCCTGGACCAGAGGATGGAAGGGTGTTACCCACATTTAGGATGAGTATCCCACCTCACTTAATCATCCTAATCTAGATAATCCATCACATGCTTGTCTCCTAGGTGATTTTAGTGCCTTTTAAATTGGCAATATTAACCATCACAGATGGCTTTAACTAGTGGTGGGAATGATGAGATCTATAAAACTAACCCACGGGTAATTAGAAAGGTCTCTTAGTTTTGACCTGTTCTCCGTACTGTGTGCACAGGTTGGGAAGGAGATTTTTGTGTAAGTGGTATATTTAGGATGTGATTTTGGAAAATGATGATGGAGTATTGTAAATCGTAGTATAAAATAAAATAATAAAATATTAGTAGCCAGGTCACAGCTATGGCAAATTGACAGTAGCAACAATGCCTCAATACACAAGGAAATGGGTATGTGTCCATAAACTCTTATCCTTAACTTGTTCACATTTTGACATCTTCCCACCAAATGGAGGAGACTTCCAGCAGAAAAATATAAGAACTTGAGGTAGAAAGAACTAGAAGACTGTCTAAAAAGGCTGCCCCATGAATGTAATGACAATGTGTAGTTCCAGAATGAGCTGGAAGTTTGACCATTGTTTAAAGGTGATAAAGAAGAAGAGACAAGTCAGAGCCAGTGCCTCTCCCCTGGGAAGTTTCATGGCTTCTAATGTCATATTAAAAACCACCTTAACATTGTTGTGGTATAATACGCCCCCTTAAGAGATGGACTCCCATGAACTATGAGCCTTCAGAGTGTTGCCTATTATAAAATACAGGTGGTTAACATATGGACAACTGACTCAAGCTGTGATATTTACATCCTCTCAAAATTCAAATTTATTGAAATCTATACCTAAAGATGATATTAGGATGTAAGTCCTTTGGCACATAGGGACAGAGCACTTAGCATTGTGATTAGCCACCTCGTGAAAGGAACCCAGGGAACTCTCTTCCTTATAAGATGCTGTGGGAAGGCACTATCTATGAACAAGGACATGAGGCCTCACCAAACACTGAACACAGAAGTATTCAGATCTCAGACTTCCTGGTCAGGAACCAAGAGAAGTAGTATCTGTAGTTTACCTAATGGCACTTTTAAATAGCTGAGTGAAAGCACAAGGAAGGAGGGAAGAAGGGAGGAGGAGGAGGAGGAAGAAGAAGAAGAAGAAGAAGAAGAAGAAGAAGAAGAAGAAGAAGAAGAAGAAGGAGAAAATGGTTTATAGTAGGAAGTTTTGATTCTTGAGACCAAAATTTTTAACTCTGATTCTGTTTACATAACAGATACATATCAAGATTCATTTTACATTTTATTAAATTTATGTCACTTTAAAATGGAACAAATAATACTTACCTCTTTGCAGGATACCTGGATCATAATAGGTAATTATGCTAGCCAGATGCACTACTGATATGCTAAGACATTTATGGTCTATATAGCACAGACTAAGAGAAAAAAATAGCAAGCAATTATTACTCTTTTGTGTTTCATGGTAACCCAAAGGTATTAAACAGTCAAACTGTAACTTCACTGTAATTCCATAATGCTAGCAGGTATATGGCATGTAATTAAAGATTAGATGATCTTAAGAGAGATTGCCCCATTGAATAATAAACATGAATGAAGGCTGGCTTAATTATCTGCTGGCTTTGTGACCTTAAGCAAGTCCTTTGATCCTTTTGAGTTTTAGATATTTCCTGTCTGTAAAGAAAAATGATGGTTCTTTATTTTTGAGGTGAGAACGGACATCAAGAAGAAGAAGGGACATCAGAAGAAACAAGATCTCTAAAAGCACACAGTGTTTGTTTGCTTGTTTTGTCTCTCTGTGTTATTGTTCTTTGTTTTAGGAAGGAGTTTAAAACATTGATTTATGACATTAATTTCAGACTTACCAGAAGTCTGATCTAGTAAATAAAGTTCTTAAGTGGACTCACTGCTTTCCCAAAGGATACAATTGTTACCTAAGTTCTATTTTGCTTGTGGTGACTCTGTCATAGGCCTCTCTGGACATGCTCCCAAGGGTGGTAATGGACTCGGCTAAACTCCAGCAAAGAATCCTCTACATGGGATTAGGTTGTGGGTGGCACTCCAGGAGACACAGTGGTCCAATATTCTGTCAGTCTGATCCCTACCTGGGTGAGTTAATCCTGAGATACAGTTTGGGGGCTCCATGTGTTGCTGTCCCTACTGTCATAGAAGTGGAAGAATGGAAAGGTAACTGTTGCTGGGGAGTGGGGAAGCCCAGCAGTGGCTCACGCTGGCATTCTAGGAGCAAAGAAAAGAACACATTATGCACACTTTATGAGTATGTCTAGCGGTAGTTCTGATACTAAAGTCCTGTTTCCCAATTGGTTCTTGATCTATCAGTAAAGAAGCAATGGGCCAATTACTGGGTAGAAGGAATAGAAAGGACTTCCAGGTCCCTACAGGCAAGCTGGCAGATGAAGGAAAAGAGGAAGAGAGATTTCACCATGCTTCGGAGAGAGTAAAGCTAAGCAGCCATCTCTGGAGCAGCCACAGGCTGCTTTTATAGGCAGGAGGTTGAGGATGTTGATTTGAGACTAAAGATAACTGAGCAACTAAAGTTGAGGACAGATTTAGGGTTCGGCGCTAAGAGTAATCATAAGGGCACACTAGCTGAGGTAGTTTAATAATGCCCAACAATTGAGTCAATAAGACAAGTTGAACTTGAGTAACGTGTGTGTCTGTCTTTTCTGTCTGTGGATCCAATATTCTCTGGGCGGGGTCTAGTAGTATAATCTGTTCCCAGAGTTAAGGTGGGGTAGCAAAAGCTACTCGAAACAGTATGTCTTTGAGTGTGTTATTTAATGACATTAAGCATCTTGAAGCTAAAGTGTAATGGAACACTAATGTGATTTGTAACCTTTGGTGGAGGCCAGTGAGTTCCACCCAATTCACATCAACCATTTCCCCCTGAGTACAAACTAGCATAGATTAGAGAGACTGCCTAGAACTCAGAATGACTTCAGATCAGAAGACAGAAAGTGAATTCTTAGTCCTCCCAACCTGACATGAGGTTAGCTAACTAAAGCAGAAAAGAGGAAGAATGTGGGGAGAGCGTGGGCTGTAGACTCACTGAAAGCAAAACAGGCATTTCAGCATTGCACCTTAGCAACTTGTGTCCTACAGAATCGCTTAACCTCTGCGAGCACAAGAGCATGCACAAGAGAAGCTGGCAACCTCACTATTGTTCTGTTAAAATAAGCTAGCTTCAGCAGCAGAGCACAATGAGGACCACCCTCTCTCCTATCCTTCTCTTCCATCTACTATCTTCTCAAAGAGTGATAACCCAGGAAGATATGGAGAGGCTTTTTAAACAAAATGAGTCCTAGGAGGCCATTCGAGGTAGCACTGAATAGTGGTTACAAATGTGGACAGTGGAAATGCACACACAGCCAGGCTCTAATCTTGCCTTTCTGTGTCCTAAACTGTGTGTTCTCTAAACTAAACAGCTCCTTGCTCAGAGCCTTCATCTACAAAACAGGAAGAATAACTTCTGTGTGCTGGAGAGACATCAGGTCCACATCTGTAAAGTGCTTAGAGCCTGGTACATAGCAAGTGCAGAATACACATCTGCGTCCTGGAGCCCCATCTACACCAGTCTTACAGAGATGACATTCAGCAGACCTCTCTCTTCCTGGAAGTACTTTAGCTGAGAGGTGCCAGCACTTCAAAGGCACCATTTGGCCTCATTTCTTGACTGACAGCTTCAAAACCGAATGTGCTGCACCTCCCACCATTCCCTGGTGCTACATAAATCTTTACAGAATTGGATTGTAAAGAGCCAAGTATTGGAAAACCGAAACCCTAATAACCCAATCGATCGCATGAGAGTAGTCCGTTGGTGTTTCTTTAAGCCGACTAGCATCATCCAGGCTGCTGTAACAGCCCTTCACCTTGGACCCAGAAGGCAGAGGGCAATGCCATCCTGCAGTTTGCCTCTGCACCTCTGTGGCTGCTCTCAAAGGAGCCCAAGATACAAAGTTATTCGTATTTAGCAACAATGTACACATGCTGACACTTAACGCCCTCTAAAATAACTCTAGACTGAGGGCCTCTTTCTGTGTATTGTCAGGAAGGGAAGGAGGAGGCAAGAAACAAAGATGCTGAGCATGAGAAATGCCACCCTTGGTTTAACCACACCTAAGTCTTGGTCTGGGTCAAGAATGAATAAAACAGGAAAAGAAAAACCTTTAAGAACACAAAGGTACCTAGAAGAAGATAAAAAAGCCTCATATTCTTTTCCTTTCTTTGAGCCCTGCGAATAAAATCCAAGGCATCTTCTCTCCTTGATTGACCACAGATAAAACTTGATGGATAAAATGTCTACAGATTGTAGCTTTCCAGTCATAGCCCGTACTTCGTAGCTTAAATTGGCACAAAGCAGACCGAGCCACAAGGTCCTCACCCCTAAGGCAGCAGTGTCACAATGACTGAAGAAAGGAGCACTTGGAGTCTGAGCCATCTGTGCAGGGAAAAGAAAAGTCTCCTAAATGCTGTTTCAAGCAGGTCATTATACTTACCCTTATCTTTTGTTTCCTCTCTCCATGGTCTGGAGCCAATTCTGAACAAGCCAGTCTTAAGGCTTGTTTGGATTCCTGTGCACTCAGCTCTCTTAGGCCCTTAAAAGCTTGAGAGGAAACATTTAAGAGGCATGATTGAGGCCAGCTGGGCTGCACCGCAGCCAAGCCACGCGAGCCACCCTTGCCCATGATCGATTCTGATTGCTGTGGCTGCAGGAATCCTATAACGGTCAGCAAAGACGACTAAGGTGGCTGGAAAGAATGAGGTGGTCTGGCCACTGTCCATGTAATAACACCAGCCCTGGAAGTGTTCCTTCCTCAAAGCACCTCTTGTGCAGACATGTTTCCAATGTTTGCCAAAACGACAAAAATCACTTTAAAGCAAAGAGAGGAAGGAATGCTTTAAAAGGCCATCAAATGCTCAGTCTGTCAGCCTCGATTGCTTGATACATTTGCATCTGACGCTGAATCTCACCTCCCATTTCACTCACTCCATTGGCTCCCAACCAGCTTGCAATTTGGAACTCCCAGGGTGTGGTAGATTGCAAAAATAACTATAATCCTTCATCCATCTCTATGCTAAATCACTGTGTACTGTGGCTTTAGAGCTTGTCTTAGGAAGAGGCAATGTCTCTTTAGCCTCACCTTGAATCTGAACTTGACTTCTATTGTAGTACCTACAAAGTGTGCCATGTGAACACTCCTAGGAGAAGCACTTCAGAGGGTGCTTTTGCTCCAAGGTATCTCTCTGTGTCCCCTCTCTCTCTCACTCTCTCTCTCCTCTCTCTCTCTCTCTCTCTCTCTCTCTCTCTCTCTCTCTCTCTCTCTCCTCTCTCTCTCTCTCTCTCTCTCTCTCTCTCTCTCTCTCTCTCTCTCTCTTCTCTCTCTCTCTCTCTCTCTCTCTCTGTGTGTGTCTCTGTGTGTGTGTGTGTGTGTGTGTGTGTGTGTATGTGTATCTTCCCTATCTGATTCCCATGTGAACATGGCCCTAGACATCCTGTTTAAGGATGGTTCATTTGAGCCAGGCAGTAGTGGTGCACGCCTTTAATCCCAGCACTTGGGAGGCAGAGGCAGGAGGATATCTGAGTTCAAATCCAGCCTGGTCTACAGAGTGAGTTCCAGAACAGCCAGAGTTATACAGAAACCCTGTTTGGAAAAAACAAAACAAACAAACAAGAAAAACAACAACAAAAAAAGGATGGTTCATGGGATGAAGGACACGTTGATTCATTTTTGTTGCTCTAAAAAAAATCAGATTGTAATCAAATATCAGATTTATTTAGATCATACTTATAGAAGCTGAACATCCAAGGCCAGTACCCATCAGCCTTTGGTAAGACTTTCTGGCTGCATCACAAGATTATAGAGAGCATTGTGAGGGGTCTATGTACAAGAGGAGAAGGTCATTCACATGGCAAAGTGGGAAGCAAGAGAGACGCAGGAGCCAGGCTCCCTGTTTTTATAATAATGCGTTTCCATGGTGACTAACCAGAATCCTAGAAGATCATTAGCTAGCCCTCAGTAAGTGCAGCACTGTGAGCTATCTATTTAACCACATTGCACTAGATACCACCTGCTGAAACTTCTACCACCTTTCAATATCAGCATGTTGTGGATCAAGCATCTAGTGCACGATTCTTGGGGATCCACTGAAGTACTCTAGCACAGATCATGAGGCTTCCCTCAGCCAGATGCTTCACTAATAACCCTATATCTGACTGAAGACAACGAGATAGGAAGAAGGCTTGGTCCAAACTGCTCATCCCCAGAATCATATACTGATCAATTCCCAGAATCAATCACCTGCTACCCGAGTAGTCCCAGTGCTTTCCAATCACCTTGCAATGAGGAATCTCCAAGGTTTCCACAGTACATAAGCACTGCCTGTTTGTTGGGAACTCTATATCCTGCTAGGAAGCATCCATTGAGTGATGGGAGGATACTAGATCCCTTTCGCTCCATGAGTGATGGGCTCTTATAAAGGGAAGCAGTCAGCTTCAGATTAAAGTCATTTTATTAAGATAACAGAATTCTTTCTTATCTTTAGAGTTTATTTTAGAAATGAAAACATTATAAGCTCAAAAGACAGGAGACATCTTAAGAAGTAGCCAGCTCTCATGCTGGACTATGTGTGCTGCATGTGAAAGTTTCTATGCCTAGGACACAAATGATGGGAGATACCTGGAATTTATCAAGTACCTACTCTTCACGTGGCACTGTGCTGTGTCTTGTATTTTTTGATGAAATCTCACAAAGGTCGCTATAAGGAGGCTCTGTTAGCAAGGATTCACAGATGAGAACACTCAAGTCTCAAAAGGTTAGGTTGCCCCAGGTCATCCAGCCAGCAAGTAGTAGAGCTGCATCTTGTCCTGTGCTATCGCACCAGGATTTTTCTAATGGAATTGTCCAAAAGATATGCTTCTGTAAAAGGCATTAAATGTTTTACAAATATTTGACTTAACTTTTTCTTCTACGCAGATATTTGAAAGATTAATTAAGATCCATATACTCATAATATGCTATATTCCAACAATTAACACAAGAAAAAGAAAGCAGTTATCTTTTGGGAAGCTATCTAGCTGATATCCATATTATTTTTACTTACAGACCCAGAATAAGGCTTCCTTGGATGTCTCTAAGATACATTTAAATGTCTGTTATATTGACTGCTGATTGGGAAACTTCACATTTTTTTCTCCTTCCTTAATTTTGAATTTAGATTTCACAAACTAGTTTATATAACTGAGCATGCTACTGTTTACATGGACAATTTTCTTTTAAAAATATTTAATTTTTAATTATGTATGTATGTGGATAGACCAGAGGCACAAGATTCCTTTGAGTTGTAAGAGATGGTGAGCTGTCTAATGTGGGCACAGGGACCCAAACTCACATCTTCTGCAAAAGTAGAAATGTCTTTTCATTACTGAAATATCTCTTCAGCCAGGCAATTTTCTTAAGTAAATACCAGGTATGGCATAGGTAAACTTTGCCACTTGGCCTGTGGCTGAATTATATCATACTAAAAACCTATGCTATAAAAGTAACTTTTACTGGACAGACGTAATTGTCATCCCAAAGGCTTACCGCTGAATATGTTCATCCTTTCTAGGTCTTTCTGAACTCTGATGGTCAAGTTCAACTCAGCAGTTCTAGCACAAACTCCTCTTTAAGTTGACTGAGTCTAACTAGCTTCTCTCTAAGCTTCTCATTGAATTCTCTGCTTGGCCTCAAGCTACCACTGTCAACTTGTTCTTATCTTCTGGCTCCTTCTTACTTTCTGGGTCATTCTGTCTTCACCTGTGTCTAGCTTGTTCTCTCTGCAACCTACCTCTAAAACTGCCTGTGAACTGAACTCAATCAAACTCAACTGTACTGCATGAAATTCGCTGACTAAATTGATTCAGCTCTCCATTCCTGACCCACTCTGTCAAACTTTTCTCTGATTCATCACTTTGTCTGCCCCTCAATTCTACTTCACTTTCAAATATGGCTATTTCCTTCTACAAACTTTACCTACGTTGGTTGGGGTTAAAAATTAAGAACATGTCTGTGTTCCAGCCAGAGGGATCACACTGATCTAGAAGGTCCTTGAATGTGATCCTTTGCCACAGCAGCCATGTTTCTAGATTAACATTCCTGTATACTGGGCCACACATTGGACCTATATGGTAGATTCCTATCATGGAAGGCTTCTGTCTTGTAGATAATGTGGAGTGTTCTCATTTAATATGTGTAGTTAAATTGTAAAGGATTAGCATTTGTTAGGAAAAGAGAGCCCAAGTGATATGGTGAAATGACTTCAGTATCTAAAGCAACTTAAGCTTGTTAGTTTAAAAAAATTGAGGGGAAGGACATCTGGGTTCTGTCCAGCTTCTGGCTATTATAAATAAGGCTGCTATGAACATAGTTGAGCAGATGTCCTTGTTATATGTTAGAGCATCTTCTGGGTATATGCCTAGGAGTGGTATAGCTGGATCCTCAAGTAATGCTATGTCCAATTTTTGAGGAGCAGCCAGACTGATTTCCAAAGTGGTTGCACCATCTTGAAGTCTCACCAACAATGGAGGAGTGTTCCTCTTTCTCCACACCCTCGCCAGCATCTACTATCATCTGAGTTTTTAATCTTAGCCATTCTGATTGGTGTGAGATGGAATCTCAGGGTTGTTTTGATTTGCATTTCCCTGATGACTAAGGATACTGAACACTTCTTTAGGTGCTTCTCAGCCATTCCAGTTTCCTCAGTTGAAAATTCTTTGTTAAGCTCTTTGTGGGTCCCATGAGGAGAGCAACAATACCAACCAACCAGTGCTCCTAGGGTCTAAACAACCAGCCTGGAAGCACTTAGGGAGGGATCCATGGCTTCAGCTGTATATGTAATTGTGGAAGGCCTGGCTGGACATAGGTGGGAGAAGAGATCCTTGGTCTCATGAAGGCTGGACGCCCCAGGGGGTGGGAATTTGAGGGTGGGGAGGTGGGAGTAGGGGGGAGGTAGGGATATATCCACAGAGAAGCAGG
This sequence comes from Grammomys surdaster, assembly GCF_004785775.1. NCBI lineage: Eukaryota > Metazoa > Chordata > Mammalia > Rodentia > Muridae > Grammomys > Grammomys surdaster. The sequence goes on from NW_021604643.1 coordinate 5,629,770, forward strand.
AGGAGGGGTGAGGGGATAGGGGGTTCCTGGGTGGGTGGGGGATAGGGTAAGGGGATGACATATGAAATGTAAATAAAACATCTAATAAAAAATGCTTGAATAATAAAAAAAAGAAAAGAAAACAAGAAAACTGAGGGGAAAATAGCTGATATTTTGGCAAGGGTGACCACTACTCTCAGGCTAATAGCTGCCATCAGATATTGGGAAAGGTGAATCTCAGGCTGTGAGAGGCAAGGCTCTCTGGCCAAGAAAACTGGCCCAAACGACCACTTGAACAGCTCATGTCCCCTTCAAAGAACAAGAAAGGCTGAAGAAGGCCACTTCCTCTTTATGTATAAGAGTAGATGTCTACCATCTCCAGAGTAGAAAAACAAAATTATCAGTTATGCTAAGAAGAATGCCAGGCTGAACCCTCCCAAACTCTGGTTTAGTGAGTGATTTACCTTATATTCAAGACAAAATATCCCTCAGTTGCTCTACTAATAACTAATTAAATTTAAAAGCAAGTTATTCACAATATTTCAAGGTAATACTTAATTCTCTACATTGAGACTTTCTATGAGCATCTGGAAAAAGTGTTTGCTCTAGAGTGAAACAGATTTGCATCTCGAACTGCCTGCCCACTTCAAGCTGTAGCTGTTCAGACAAGGAACTAAACTTTTTTGAAACTCCAATTTCTGATCTATAGTTTAGAGAATTTTAATCCACCATCTTTTAGAAGACCAAGGGAGAGAGATAAATAAAATTTCCTGTGCAGTGAAGATCTGTAGAGTCTGTTCATCCATGTTCCCTCCCTGGAGCCTAATCCAGCATGTCAATTGGGTGTATATTCTTACTTCTGTCTTACCCACAACAAAATCTATAAGAGGAAGAAGTCTAATGAGATAAATTCATCCCTGCTGCATTGCCAGTGAGTGAGGCAATGATTTTAATGTTCACAAAGGTCTGGGCCTATGTCATTTCTGGGTCAGGAACTCAGAGATTTATCCGTGATTAGGACAGAGTTCCTTCTGACATCCTTGAAATCACTCATCTACCTAGATAATGTGTGACATCTCCACAATCTTGTTCAATGATCCTGTGTTCACCCCAACATTGTTCAAGAAATCCTTCAAAAAGGCAAAGAGGAAATATTGATCTCTCATATTGATTTTTAAAGTTATGAGGGAAGTTAAACATTCCTCATACTTAACTTGTAGACTGACATTAATATATAACTTATGAGCTTTAGTATCTAGATGTCATTTGTTTATTCTTTACCTTGAGGATGACTCAAATCTTCATTCCAAAGAGAAAAACTAGTGACAGTCTTGCTAGCTCTGAATTCTGTTCTTTTCCATGTTTTTGACATGTTTTGCTGCACGTGGGATCAATTCTAAAGAACAGCCTGAAGTCAAGCATACCCATCCTTCCATGGACACAAATAAATTTTCAGAAGAAAACATTCCCATCCATTCCACTGACTCATCTCTTTTGATTCAATGACATGAGGAACACTGCACGCCCAGTTGCCATTTCTTGGTTTGAGGTCAGAGGGACCCTTGTATCATCTAGTAAAAGGCTACATCTTTTGGAGAGGAAAATAAAAAGACTTATAAGCTAGAAACCCAAGATTGTCAGTAAAGAGAAACCCAATTTCACTAATGAATTGCAGAAAATAGCTCCTCTCATCTCTACCCTTTGACCACTGGTCTGTGTATTTCAGCTATGAGAGGAAACAACACAGGATATAGTGTACTTTGAAGGCACTAGCCAGTAGTACTTTATACCCTCACCACCTTTTCTCAGCCAAGGCTATTCCAGAGTCTTCAATATCCATTCCAATATTTCCTTGGTCCAAGTATTTTGGATGACAGAATATAGGGTAAAACCAGTAAATTCCACAGGCATAGGTGATTGCTGTAGTAGCTCACTGAATATTAGTCCCCAGTAAGAAAAAGAACAGTGTAGAATATTATGACTGTAAATAAAACCCACGTAAGTGGTGGCAGCAGAACTTTGCAAGCAAGGAAAGCAACCCAAATTATATTCTAGAAAAACCTAAGAACTGTTCATGATATAGGAAATTTTAGGTCAATCTCATATCAGATGGAAAAGATACCACTTCTTCTTAGGTAGAAATATTCTTAGGCAAAGATACCACTGGTCCCCTGGCTAATTAACTACCCGTTTAGAAAATTCTTATCTGCTGAAAGAAATATAATTTTAAGCTCATGAAGAAACTCTATGATTTATTCATTCTTGAGCCCACTCAGCAAGAATGGGTGAAAGGTGGCAAGGCCAGGAGGCTGACTAATATCCATAGAGCAGGTCACCTTGACCAGCTGGTTATTGAGTCTCCTTTTGAGTGATTGTCCTTTGTGAGTCATAGGACACATAAATCCTCAAACATTGTGTTTATTCTGACAAGTCCTTCCAAATTTCTTCCTCATATTTCTCTAATCCTTCTAAATCAATGACCATCTTGACAAACGATTAGACAATGTTTACAAATCACTAGAGATCTGTATTTTTGCCATGCCTTCTTTTTTGTGGTAATAAAATATGTTTATTAAAAAGTATCATAAATTTTTATTAAATTGCAGGCACTTAGCTGAAATGAAGGCATGAGTCACTTTAGAAGGTAGTATATGACAACAGTATTACTATAGCACCACAAAAAGCACCATGACTCAACATGGTTCCTTTTGGGTATACATTTTGTGTCTTATCCTTTATAACTCAGTCTTACTTAGATGGCATGTGGGTGACAACTGACAGTTTGTCATAAACACAAACCTCCTGAGAGATGTTTTGAATGATGTGTTAAATGCTAACATTATGAAAACCCTTCCCAAGGACACAGTGGTATGCACACCCTTCCAACATTATAAGATATACTGTTTCTTCTCAGAATTCCCATTCTTTGTGTGTTTCAAAGATACTTCTGAGATAAGCAGAATTCTAAGGATGAGCACTAATGATTCTCAGTCACTTTTAATACTGTCATTTTTAAATATAGGTGTAATTTATGACAATGGTGAGACATTGTCCTTATGATTGAGTGGGTGGGTGTGGCTGGATATGAGGCTTTTCTAAAGTACAGTCTTTGCTCCTCTTGGTAGAACAAGGAGTAATTCAGGGAGAGTGAGAGGGTGAAAGGAGTCTGTTCTGCTTGCTTTGAGGATGGAGCATGGCAGGAGACAGATGTGGCTCAGAGCCTATAGGGCCAGAATGAAATTGGTTGAGTGATAGCAAGAAAAGAAACAAAATTTCTGACTGGTTGAAAGACATTGGATTCTGCTAACAAGAAGAATGACTTTCTAAGGAGAGTTCTTCCCAAAGCCACCAGATAAGAGCCCATCCAGATACACACATGAAATTGATTTTTGTTTTGGAAGAGCCTAAGCAAGCTTACTGGATTTCTGATATAGAGAGCTGTGAGATAATAATTAAGGGCATTTTAAGCTCATGATAATTTGTTAGGTAACAATAAAAAATGAATGTGGTTCCTAAATGAGCATATAATTCTGCAGGCTTCATAATCCTGAAGGTACTGGAATTTGTAATACAATTGTTTTGTTTCAGTCTGTTGGTCATGGAAAGCTCCCAGAATACCTGAAGTAGTGGAGAAGGCTGAAGTTTGTATGAGTTTGTCAGGACTTCCCCCCCCAATACCCTCTACTTAAATAATAAAAAATATTTAGTAGTACTAGGGGTTTGAAGCTCAAGAGCAAGTCATTGGCAGGATTGGTTTCCCTGGGGCCTCTTCCCTTGACTTGTAAACTCACACGTTCTCTCATGCCTTCCACATGGTCCTTCTCGAATGCATCATATTCCTGGGACTTTTTATGTAGCTGCATTCTAATACGTAGTTCTAATATTCCATTTTAACCAGCTCCTTAAAGTCGCTGTCTCTGAAGAGTCCTGTCTTAAAATAGTAAGAGTTAGGGTTCTTACATTGGGATCTACGGGACACAATCAAATTCACAATAAGGTCCAATAAAGATTGGAGCCACCTACACCTGATGTCCACCTGTGCTCTCTGGACCTGCCTGAAGCTGGTATATTGTATATAAGGTGATGACACACTTATAACTTGATGGGTTTTGTGGGTAGGCTAACCTCCGCCAATTTCTGGAATCCTGTTATCCAGAGAGATTTGGTGTCAAATGGGTAAGTGTTCAGATTCTATAAAAATGAGTAAAGAGATAAATACTTTTTACAAAGAAAACTGCTTTCTATAGAATAGTAAGCTCTGCTTTAAAATCCTTAGGGTCTGTGCTGCGATTTCCCTTCTAGGACGTCTTTGAGACTCTGTGCATCATTCCTATTAGCTATATTAGAATTCTGGATGGATCTATTTTGCATGTCCAGGCAAGGAGTTTTCATGGAAGTTGCACCCTGCTGCAGAACGTTGTCTGATTCTGAACCCCTTGAAAACTGATGGCCTCATGTGAACAAGTCAGACAACACCAGCAGTCATTAAGTGATTTCATTTTATAGAACTCTACAAAGTTCATTCAGTATTATATCTCTGCTATAGAGATGATTTCTACAAAATTAAGGGTTATTTCCTTCATATATCTGTATATTTCCAAAGGCCAATATAGAAGTATATTGAAGCTGGTAATTGGACAGTTCTGCAGCCTTTGTATTAATTATAAATTGTATTTCTAGTACTTAGGGGACGCTATGAAAGAAGTGGCAGAGATATTGTAAGAGCCAGAAAATCAAGAAATCTGCTGTGAGACTGTCTCCTAGTAATCTCAGAGGCCACACCCATAAAGTCTCACCAACATGACCACCTAAACATGAGCTGAACAAGGACAGCAACAGTAGACATGCCAAAGTGGATAAGAGAAAAATCATGAAGCCACAACCCTACACACACAGAAAAAAATCACTGACAACTAAGAAGCCAAGAGTGGGAGAGTCAGTTTACTCCAGGGAAGACCAAGCCAACTGGTAGTCCAATATCAGATGGTCAGCCCTAAATTCATTCATGCAGGCAGCATTGTACAGATGGAGCAGGTAATATTTAGGCATATATATTAGGCTATGCACATATAAATGTATGTAACTGTAATTGATGAGAAAGAGCCCATGCATTTGGAAGAGAGCAGGGAGGGATAAAAGAGAAGGGGAGTATGGTATCATAAAGGAAACAAAGCAAATAAAAAAGAAAGGTATTATTCTGATAGATGTGGGCCTACAGTGAAAAGCAGAGCCTGGTGGTAGGGACTTAGTAGACTGCAGTTCCCAGCTGCCACACCTTTAGGGATCAGATTTGCATAATCATTTGTTTACATGGTCCTGGGAAAAGTCATCCGAGACCTATGAGAGACACAGGGGTCTGTTTAGAAGGTCTAATGAACTGTTGAACCCAGTGCTGACCTTGATTGAGTTTCTCTTTGCCTGAGGTGGTAAGAACACACATAAGAGGGAGAGAAACGGCCCCAGCACCCCTGACATCCAGGAACATTTAAGAGCATAAGACTGTTTAGAATGGAATCGTGTCTAGAATTCTTATATTTTTAAAATATTGTGACCATACCGCCAAAGTAATGAAAATAAAGCAATCACTTACACAGTCAATAAGCTCGACCAGTTACTCATCAAGTACTTCCTATGATAGATACAATTCCAAAGTAGGCTTGATGAGAGTAAGAAAGTCCATGAAATAAAGCACTCGAGATTGCCACCCAGCTTAGGCAATACTACTGATGCCCAGGAAATGATAGGAAAATTTATCCCTTAAATTTTATTTTCCTCAACTGGCAAGGGGGTTGGGGTAGAGGAGGGAGGAAGAGAGAGAAAGGAGAGGACATTGGTCTAAACATTTTTCTACTTGTTTGTAAACATTTTTCCTCAAATTATGAATGAAACAACTTTTTGAGATACAAAAGAATTTCATGCCCTTATTTTTTTCCTACATCAAAGTTTTATTCAAGCTAAACCTGTGGGAGCAATTCATGCTGTGAGCCTACAGATAGGAGAGTGTCCTCATTATTTATCAAGTTGGGCCAGAGAGAGACAGAGTCAGGAATAAAGGGGTCAGCCTTGCAGGAATGTGGCATCTAGACCAACTCTATGACCCCTCAAAGCTTCCAGAGAATTCTAGGGATACAGCGCTAGGAATATTTTTTAGCCCAGATACATTTGTGTATCCACACGTATAAATCACTTGCAGAGATATGTTGCTGTTTGGCCTCTGCTCCATTCCATTCATCACAAAGCAAGCCTGCCAATTGCTCCCCAGATGTTCTCACCCTGATCCAGAGGTGCCCCCTTGCTGAAAGGCAGCAGCAAATGAACCTCTTCTATCCCTAGCACTTCTAGGATGTGTTTCCAGAATGATTGACTGGGCTGCTGGCTAGTCACTTAATCCCACACCATACCTAACCCAGAGAAGAAAAATGTTCCACTGTAAGAGAAAACTAATGTGAATGGGGCTCTGAGAGTTTATCAGGGAGAGAAAGCTGGATTACTCTTTTCTTTTTTTGTTCATTAATGAAAGTTAAAGTAGATAATATATTTCTTTCAAAGATGGAAGTATGAATTACAGAGTGTTCTGGGTATTACAGAGTGTCTTGGGTATGTTTATCCACTCTTACACATACAGTGATTTTCAGGGTTAAGGTTATAGAAGAATGACAGGGGATGAAGCTGTTTAAAATGTGTATCCTGAGCCTTAAAATGTGTATTCCTAAGAACCTGAACCTGGCACTGCAGCAATGTTGTAGGATCTGTGTATTAGCATTGATATTCAGCACTGCAGGTAAGATTCTGAGATATATATTTTTTTTTCTTGGACTCACTTCAGGATGACTTTTTAAATTTTAGCAAGGTCTGTGAGGCGGAACACTAATCAAAAGACAGTAAGCTAAACCCCCAAAGCCCAGTGCTAGATACTTCTGTGGCTGTAAAACAGTAAGCTAGCCTCCCCACCGCCCACTTACTCATTCAAACTATCACATTCCCAAGCTTTTTGCACTTAAAATATTTAGATGTAATGACCCTTAATTATGATCTTTAGTCTGTATTTTCTTCATACCTTTTTTCTGTTTCATACCTTTCATAACTGTTTTCCATTGATACAGCCGTCACCACCAAAGTGAATTTGAGTATGTTACCTAATCTTCCCATATCTCACTCTCCTCATTTGTGTGAAGGAAATGTGAATGCCTCTTTCTTTTCTTCACAGGGTTAAAGGCAAGCTAAATTGATAATTGGAACATAGGACTTATTAAATGCAATGCAGTTACAACACCTTATTTCTCCAAGCAATAAGATACAGCTTGGAACACAGAGGACCATTGGTCTCATAAATGTATCTTGAAGAAAATTCAATTCAGTTGAGTTCAATCTAGAGTGAGAACTGAGAAAATGGAAATAGGCAGTATAGAAAAATTTTAATGAATTTTTCTTGTGCAAAAGTAGAGAAACAGGCCAGTCACTGAAGGACTACATTGGAACAAATTCAGAGAGTAGATGCTTGTGTGAATTATTCATAGTGTATTTACGTGTTAGCAGGAGGGATCCAGTAGAAACAAGATTGCAGAATGGAAGTGTGAAATTATAGGAAGTTGTCCTCAAGCAGAGAAGAGGAAGTAGAAGTCAGAGCTGTATGCTGGAACAGTAGCAATCTATCTTCAGGGAAAGAATATTGCAGAGGTACAGATGTATGGGACAGATTATTGGTCAAGAGGAGCAAGCTTTTACCCATTGATTGTATTTGTCCAAGAAATCACCTAAGAGTGATGGAGATGTGTGTTGGAGGTTAGAGGGGAAAGGCTGAAATGATGTATTTACAGAAATGTCAACATTAAGAATGAACTAAAGGTGTAAAGTCATGGGTCTCAAGTGAAACTATTGCAATCAATTGTATGTTTTTCTTCAGTCAAATCTGATGTTGGTATCATATGTAGAGGGGTGTCTGGGGTTTCTATTACTGTAATAAAAACATCAAGAGCAAAAGCAACTTGGGGAGAAAAGGGTTTATTTCACTTAGACTTCCACATTCATTCCACCATCAAAGGAGGTGAAGGCAGGAACCAGGAGTCAGGCACTGAAGCAGAGGTAGAGAGGTTTCCTGTATGAGGCGAATGTGGTTTACTGGCTTGCTCTTCCTGGCTTGTTCAGTTTGTTTGATTATATACTCCAGGACCACCTACTCAGGGATAGCATCACCCTCCTGGGCTAGATCCTTCCATATCAATTTCAATCAAGAAAATGTTCCACAGGTTTGCCTACAGGCCAATCTCATGGAAACATTTTCTCAGCTGAAGTTCTCTTCTCTCAAATGACTCCAGCTTGGGTCTAGTTGATAAATAACTAACCAGAAAAAAAAGATAATCCCTTGTCAACCTGAACACAAACATATCACTATTCAACTACAACCTTTTCTTTCTCATTTGTACCCAAGATGGTATATTAATATTAATATCATACTATAAAACATTTCAACTTTTAAAAGTCCCAGGCTCTTTAAAAATTCTAACACTTTAAAAGTTCAATCTCTTTAAAACATCCCTAAGTCTCTTTCAAAGTTCAAAGTTTTGCTTAAAATATCCCAAGTCTCTCCAAAATATCTGGTCTTTCTAAAATATTCAAAGTCCTGTAAAATAAAAATTAAGCTACATAATTTCTTATTTCAAAAGAGAAGAGCCAGGACACCGTCGAAATTAAATCAAAGCAAAACAAAGTCCAACAATATTGAAAATCTCAGTGTTTGACACATTGAACTCACTCATGATCTGAGTTCCATCTCTCTAGCCCTGCCATTGACAGCACAAACAACTTGTCTTCTGAACTCAAGCCAGTCGTACTTTGCTCTAGAGCTGTTGCTGTCCTTGAAGGTCATCCATGGTTACTGAAATCTCCAAACTGTTTGAGCATCTTCACCAAAAGCCTTGACTAGCCTCTATTCAGGGACTCTGATCCTGCCATACGCTGCCAAGCCTCAACTTCTCTCAATGATGACATTAGTCCTGAGACTTTTGCTACAACGAGGCTGTAACTCCATCAGTGATCTCTCCTGGCCTCTCACTGTGCCAAACCTCAATTGTTCTCCATGACCCCCTTCATACCTTCAAAGCCACACTTGGGAGACTCTTACATTACCAAGTTCAGGCTTGGCTCTGCTGGACCATAGCTCCTATGTACTGACCCTGCAGAAACACTTCCCAGAAGATTTAGTCTCAATGATGCTGGTCTCTTCTTAATCACTAGGGCTTATTTTTTCAGCCCCAGCAAACCAGAGCCATAGATTCTTAACACAAAATATCACTCAAATGGCCCTGATTGACCCTTTACTTCCCTCTGAAGTTTCATGAGCCAGACTGCTGCCATCTGTACTGATCTCAGTTTTGTCTTCTAAGTTTCCACAATAGCTCACTAACTCTGAACACTCAATTACTTTTCTATGTTCCACATTCCTATCAAAATCATGGTCAGATCTGTCACAACAATATCCCACAAACCTTGCACTAATTTTTATCTTAGTTAGGGCTTCTATTGCTATGATGGAACACCATGACCAAAAACAACTTGAGGAGGTAAAGGTTTATTTCATCTTACAGTTCCTATCATGAAGAGAAGTCAGGGCAGCAAATCAAGGCAGGGACCTGGAAGCAGGAACTGAAACAGAAGACACAGAGTAATGTTGCTCATTGGCTTGCTCGATATTCTTTCTTATGTATCTCAGACCTCCTGCCCAGGTATGGTAATGCCTACACTGAGCTGGACCCTCCCCCATCAATCACCAATCAAGAAAGTGCTCCACAGGCTTGCCCACAGACTAATCTGGTGAGATGATATTCTCAACTGAGGATTCCTCCTCCCAAATGACTCTCTTTTATCAATTTGACATGAAACAAGCCAGCTTGATGTTTTGCCAAATCCTGGATTTTCCAGGATTTCTTTAAATCAGTGGAGAACTGTGGGTGGGATGGGTCAGGGAGATGGGAGCATAATGCAGTAAAATAATTACAATCATATTCAGCCTTAATGTCCTAGAGTTTCTATTGCTGTGATAAAACACAGTGACCAATTAGTAACTTGGGGAATGAAAGAGTTTAATTTGCTTGCATTTCCATACCACAGTTCATCATCAAAGGAAGTCAGGGCAAGGAATCCAGAGACAGGAGCTGATGCAGAGGCTTTGGAAGACTGCTGCTTATAAGACTGATATTCATAGTTTACTCAGCCTGCTTTCTCATAGAACCCAGGACCATGTGTCCACGGGTAGCACTACACAAATGGGCATGGCCCTGTCCCATCAATTGCTAATAAAGAAAATGCCCTACAGGCCTACAGCCCATTTTATGAAGGTTATTTTCTTAATTGAGGTGCCCTCCTTTCAGATGACCTTAGCTTGTGTCAAATTATCAAGACTCACCAGGTCACTTAGTAAAGACAACCAGTGGATTAATTATCTTGATAAATTAGAAGATGTTTCTGATTATTAAAAGGAAAAGTACTAGAAATTTGCAGTATAGCCAGAGAGTAGAATGTCTTTCTAAAAGTTGTGGCATCAGCACGGTGTAAGGAACAACCATGTAATTAAAATTAACATTAAATTTGAGTAGGTCAGGAAAACAAGGGCATAGTTTATGTATAGGACTATCTGCGTATTGTTTTCTTTTGTTTTGTTTTGAGACAGAGTCTCTCTATGTAGCTCTAGCTTTTCTGAAATTCACTATTTAGACCAGGCTGACCTCTGACTCACAGAGATCTGCCTGCTTTTGCCTTTCAAGTGATGGTATTAAAGGTTTGTGCCACCATGACTGGCATATAGCTTTCTTTCTTTTTTAATGTTCTAGAACAGTGATTCTCAACCTTCCTAATGCTGTGACCTTTCAATAGAGTTCCTCATGTTGTGGTGACCCCCAATATAAAATTATTTCACTGCTACTTCATAACTATACTTTTCCTACTATTATGAATCATAATGTAAATATATGTTATGCAGGATATCTGATATTTGACTACCAAAGGAGGTCACAATCCACAGGCTAAGAACTGCTTTTCTAGACTGTTACACAGTAAGAATGGAGAAATGGAGTTCATGGGTTAATTTCATTTTTTTTGTGTGTGTGTGATTGAAGACAATGATGAGGGTGATAGAGAAATGAATAAGAGGCTTTCTGGCTCATGCATCAAAGGCATATTCACAGGGGTAAAGACAGTCAGGGATGGAAGATACACAGATGTCATAATGAGACCCTAAAAAGTTCAAAAGACAACCCCAGTTGAAGTCACATATAGGTGACTTCATATGGCAATATGAATTTTTATTTCTTAATAAAATATTACATGTTGCACCACAAGGGAGCCTATTTCCCCACATTAATAGATACTTAGATACTTTAGCTTTAGCTAAAGCTGTCTGTCCCCTTTGATAGGTCATGAGGTCTGTATTACCCACAATTCCTGCTGCATCTTATCTTCTCCTTAGAGTAGTGATTTCCTTTACTTCAGCAGTTGGGATTTCTAAAAGTAAATCTAATGAATAAGTAAATGTTTTATTATATTCTTCTCTCTAGCTGCCCCTGTTAGGCATTTGATTATAGACACCCTGTCCTAAATTTGACTGATAAATTTATCTCGATTAAAATCTGAATTATTTTGCCATAGACCAAAAATTAAACTCTCTTTTATGTGATAATCCTCTCACCTTGAAACCTCAATTAGACTTTATGGCACACTAAGAAATGAGACTCGAAATGATCAGGCAATCTAACTTTAGCTCCAAAACAAATCCTTTGCCTACAACCTAGGTGCTATGCACAGACTACCTAAAGGCAAACGAGGCTCTTGAGCAACCCCAGAGTTCAGACTCTCTTGTTGTGCTGGGTCCCTCCTTTATATTAACTGCCAAGATCAACACACTTTGAGAACACCCATTGCTCCAAAGTCAAAACAAAAAGCAAACATACAAGATCAATGTCTTTTTGCCTCTCTATGCTAATGTGGACCAGTCTTCCAGTTCTGGTCTGGTTACTCTGAAAGACAGAAGGTTCCTGATCTCTTTGAAACTTGCATTTTTCTGAAATTTTCTCCATAAAGTAGTTCTTGAGACCCAGAAAAACTTGAGTAATTTATGTTAAACACTCAGTAGTCATTACAATGGAGAACTGGGTATTTCTAGGGGATAAAAGTAGGAAGTCCTAGGAGGTTGACTTCTGGGTTATAGCTAGAGTAATAGTGTTACCCATAGCAGAAAATCTTTGAAACTTAAAGTGATGACCCTCCTAACAATTCCTTGTTACAAAGTTGTGAACAGGCCTTCCAACCCTCCTTCATTATGGTAGCTCACTACCCTGGAACCAGAAGGGAGAGACATGGAAAAGATTTATCAGGATTACCCCTTATAGCACGATTTTCAAAGTGATTTCTCCTTAACTCAATTCAGAGACACGTTTTGAAATATACATACTAACAAACTAGCTTCTGTTTTAGTTGGTTTTGTTCCTGGTAAAAATCTTGTGGGGGGTGGACAAGTGAGCTCTTCAGTGAGTTTTACCCCAAAACTATCCATGCCCCTACCTTGTCTTCTCCCCACTGCATCTCTTCCTTGTCCACATCTCCCCTAGTATAACCCATTGACACCCTGGCATGATAGAAAGCACACTTGGTTGATGCTTGCCCTGGCTCTCTCATTTGTGCAGGAATACCAATGTTAGCTCACCAGCTACAGGCACCAGTGGACTGGTCTGGGATGGACAATCCTGCTTCATAATCCTGCGGAGCACAAACAGCACTGAACAGAAGCTCAGCAATCTTTGAAACAACAGTATCTCAAAGGAAATAGCTGATTCAAAAAAAAGAAAAGGTCCCATCTCATTCTCTCTCTCTCTCTCTCTCTCTCTCTCTCTCTCTCTCTCTCTCTCTCTCTCTCTCTTCCTCTCCCACTTCCTCTCCCTTTCTCCCTCCCTCTCCCTCTCCTTCCTCTCCCTTTCCCCCTCCCTCTCCCCCCCCTCTTTTGGAGGTATTGGGAGTGGGAGAGAGCTTCTTTCCCTCCTCGATTGTCTTACACTTGTCTGCTTAACTCTGCTTTAATCCAACACTGTTCTCATCTTACTCATGAAGCAACACTTCTAACTTCTGGTGTATTGGCTAAATTATTTTAAAAGAAAAATAGATATAAACGTTCTTGATAGCACATGTTACATACTTCTCCTTGCTTCTGATGATGTTCTTCTCCCAGTGATGCAGCAGAGCTGTGGTGCGAAGGAAAGATGTGGAGAAAGTTGGCTTCCTACCATTTTTATGAGATTCCTCTGCAGATTGCCTCTCTAGTCATCCTAACTCTCCAGAGACTGACAGACCCTGTGTTCCTTCAGGTTAGGATTTTAAAAGCCAGGTTTTGTTCTCTACCACACAGCAAAACCTGCCTTAGTTTTCTGCTCCAGCTTGTGCTGCAAATAACACATAATATTAAAGAGCTTAGAAACTTTTTACTAGTTGTTTCCAGTTTTTAGGTACATATATTTGTGGACATGTATCAACAATAAGAAAAGAGATAGAGATTCATCAGAAGACTCCTAGGAAAATGAGTGTTCATTTTCTTTCCTTAGTGAATTGCTGCTGAAGGCTACAGGATGACTCTTTGAAAGATGCTAACTCTCTCCCATTGTGCTTATTAAAATCACCCAGATACTTTTGTTTGTCTCTCTCCTCTTCCTTCAACGGAAAGCAAAGACACAAAGAACAAGCAAAGCTCCGACTTGCCCTTCATAAATATGGCCTACATAGCATCTCCTACAACTTAAAGGTAGACCATTATTTTGGTGAGGCCTGTTATTGTTCATTAGCACAAAGAGTGTGCAATAAATATAATGAAAGACTGCTGGCTTTACTCTATCTTTGTCATCAAAAGCAGCTCCGTGAATAACTATGGGGATTTGTCTCCAAATGACTTATTTGCTTCCTTTCTAATAAATAACATGTAATTAGGGTAATATATTGTTTCCTAGTTATGTTGCCCATGTAGCGAAGAAGAAACAAATGCACAATTTTAGAAATGAAAGAATAGTAGATAATTTTTATATTATCCCTTAATGTATTTAGACTCATTATGCATAAGTTAAACTGCTGGGAGGTCTAAGTACAAAGCTCGAGCCGAGGTTCTACATTTAATGAGTTTTTTTATTGCGCAGGGCATGAATTACTACTCTGATACTATAAAACTGCAGCAAGTGCTCTGCATCTCAGATGAGATTTTCTTTGAGGAATGCACTCCTCAGTGAACTGTCAGCAAAGGGACGGACTAATCTGATTTAGAAAGGATTAGGTTGGGAACTGTGCCTTTGAATGTCAAGGTAGCTACATCTCTACAGAGGAGTGGAATGTTTAACTCTTCATATGCAGGGCCACAAGTGTTAAGAGAGCCTGGTGAGACACAAGGGCACATTCATTACTGAGCATCAAGACAGAAACAAATTACACCGATGGCCTCAAGTCCCCAGAGAGAAATCCATCTTCAAACCGTGTTACTAGCAAACTATTGCCAACTTTGTCCTAAAATTCAGAGCATTTTTCTGAGAGGGAAAGGTGAGGGGATACAGGGAATCCTCTAAGAATTATCTGAGAAGAAGTAAGGATAAGCAGCCACTGATTTTTGACATTCCCCATACCACTAAGAAATGTAAGGACAGTTAGCAGATTTGAGTGTGTAGATCCTGGACAGGAAAGAGAGGAAATAGGAACCATGTTAGGATATCATGCATAGGGATGGGGGACCTTACACTGTATATACTCCATAGTTTGGGATTAATTACTATTTTATCTCTCAACCTTCTAAGACAGAAAGCCAGGGTGGTTCCTCTTTCATAGTTCTTCCTGGACTCTCCCTAGAAACCTGGGAACTGTTCCTGTTGGCTCTTCATGGATGTATTTGCTGTATAATAAATGTGATATTATTTGGTGAAAAAAAACTATTATGTATCCCATGGCTTTGCTGTAAACTTTATGGTCTTCTGAGTTGGGGTGGCAGAAGGACAAGTGACATTGATACAATCTTGGAGTACTTTTTATACCTGACTTTGACCCAAATTCTTCATATGTCTTGACTTTACAGCCTCCCTGCAGTCCATGGATGGCCTGGCTACGACATTCACAGCTTGGGAAATAAAAGACAAAAATACTGAGTTCTCTGCCTTCATCCCGCTCCTAGGAAGTACAAGGAAAGAACTTGAACTTGGTGATTCAGCCAGAAAGCCCTTGATTTTAAGTCACACTGATGTCTACCTGCCGATAACTGTCAGCTACTTGCTCAGATCAAGATTAGCTGCTTGAGGAGTGTTGAACTCCATGGCTTTCCACAGGGTAAAAGAAAAGGCAGCAGGCAGTGTATCAATCCTTTAAAACTCAAATTTGAGACGGAGTTTCAGTTTCTTTCCTCTTATTCAGAAATGTAGAATTATCATCTAAAGATGTAAAGAATGGGCATTAGCAAGGCAAAAATTTGGCCTTGAGTATATATATGTTGGTCATATATACAAAAAAAATTAACTTCAAAAGGAGGTCATTTCACAGGGAGCAGATGTGAAATCGAGTGAAGCTTTCCCTCAAATTCCAAGTGATCCCCACACATCTCCCAAATGAAGAATCAGTAGAATTGATGAGGATGCTCGGAGGTAAGATGCTAAAACTGCAGCCAGCTTGCTAAGCAAGTAAATTGGAAAACATAAAAAGTCGTGTTGGAACACCTCCTTTAATAATACATGCAGGAAAAGTAATTTCTATTAATTAGAGTGTACATTATTAATAAAGTATTTAGAACTCTTACCTTAATTTAGGTGTTATGAGGAAATTAAAGTGCTTCTAATTTCACCCTAAAGGTTGACAGCTGAATATTTAGAATAGCAAGCAAGAAGTGGCAAGCTGCAACTACACAACCAGAAGTGCTGGGAAAGGCACCAGGGCTTGGAAGGTTATGTGAGATACCAAGTAGTGCAGGTGTCAAAGGCGTGTGCAGGCTCCAGATACTCTGCCACTAAGTCAGTATACCCACAATATCGCATGCTGTACCTCCACAGTCTACCCCTAAGGCCCCACACCATGAGCTCCCCAGTCAGGGAGGCAGTTACCATTTCCTTGTCTGATCAGCTCTTTCACTGGGCAGATCTCCTACTGAAAGGGCACACTTACTGCACACACAGATGTAAGGGGCCAGTGACACCCATGATTCCTTTCTCATTATTGCTTTGAGAGGCTCTTCCTCATTTTGTTTGCTGCCGCGATTTCCTCCTCGTTCAAGACTTTCTACATGCTCTTCAGATCTCTCTTCTCTCAGCACTAAAATCTGACACTTGAAAACTCAAATTTCTTTGGTCTGGTGTCTGTGGGTGATGTTTTGCATACACATTCAAGTTTACCTGTGCTGCTCTGCTTTGCTAGCACTGGTCGCTATTCCCCTGGGCTCCATCAAACAGACTTGGCCTTTCTAAAGGTCATCCGTGGGTCACAACCAACTTAGATATCCCTGCTTTTCAGTGAGATGAAACTGACTTCTTCTTCTGACCTGCCATTGTGCATACTGTCTCAATGGCAGGTTTTTCAATTAATAATGCATCATCATTTATTGAAACCATAGTTACTGTCATTATCCCTGTCTGTGCACCAGGGACATATTTTAGTACTTGGCTTATACTGTTTTTTTTTTTTTAAATCCTCATAGAGCCTCATGATAGAAATCATTGTCCACTCCATTCTACAGATAAGGAGACTATTGCACAGAGAGGTTTGGTAACTCAGTTGAAGTCACAATGCTGCTCTGAGCCAGACTGTAAAGCACACACAGCCAGTCTAAGCTCCCTTCTCTTCTGATTTGAATTTGGTGTTCTTTGGCATGTTCTCACTTCAGTGTTATGCACTTAGGGCTTTTGTCCAGCAGAGGAAAATGTAAACTTCTGCAGTCTTCTTCTGTCACAGCATTTGTCATACTCAGCACTCGGGAGTGGGAGCTGCTGTCGCATCACTACCATTTCATCCACTGTCATCATGAAGGGCTGCTTGGTGTCATGACTTTTAACCATATCCCACTTCTTACAATCCTCCCTTAAAACAATTTCTCACACGTATCCTGGAAATAGTGATGTTTTCCCAATGCCTTTATCCAGATTCAGTGATTAGATGTGATGACAGAGAAAGAAGTAGAAGGAGATGATAGGCTTTGCACAAACAAGCAGAGACGATGTCATGAGCACTGAAGGCAAGCCACCACATCCCATTATCCACCTGTCACTGAGCCTGCCTGGTGGCATAATATTCTTGGTTAACTATACAACTGCTAATAGAAAACATTAATGAATGGTTATAAATATTAATGGGTGATGAATAGTTGCTGGCAGAGCCTTGCAAGGCTTCCCTTCTGACTGTGTTTATGCCTATCGAGAGCCGTTTGAAGATCATGGGGACCAAGGGCAAGGAGTGCATATGGAAGGAATAATGTTCATTATCTTATTAAACCCTGCTTCTTCACAGGGAGGTTAGCAGACAGCTGGCAAATTTGAGCCCTCATTTGCAGATGGAGGCTCGTTGGCCCACAGTAATTCCATATTACACCTAAAGTCCAATAGGGAGCAAGTGGAGAGCTAAGAATGAGCCACAGCCTCTACAGAATACCTATCACCTTCTTGTAGTTATCCCATCCTGAGGCACATGGGAATCACAAGGCAGGGACCAATGCAGAGTGAAACACTAGCACTTCATGCCTACGGAAGGATCTTGATGTGTGTGCGCGTGCGTTCTTGCTGGCGAGACGATTACACGCGTGCCTCACAACCTTTCTCTGATGAATTATTTGTTCAGGGCCCTTCTCAGTATAATTTCAGTCTGTGTAGTTTCTGTTGTTCACCTCATTTTCACTGGATATGGAACTGAACATGATTTTTAAACCTCGTTTCCTTGCTGACCTTCTCTCTAGTGTTCCCTCCCTCTCCACCATCCTCTAGACCAGTCGATCTCAACCTATGAGTTGCAACCCCTTTGGCAAACCTTTGTCTCAAAATAATTGCATTGCAATTCATAACAGTAGTAAGAATTACAGTTATGAAGTAGCAACAAAAATAATTTTATGGTCGGGAATCACCAAAACATGAAGAACTATATTAAAGGGTCGCAGTATTAGGTAAAGGAGCTCTGATCTAGGCACAGTTTTCAGAAGAGTTCTTGGAATCACCAAGCATGTTTCCTCCATGGGCCCTTGTCTCTGCTGCCCTGGCTAGGGTGCTTCTTTCAGATGGCCTTTGCTTTATTTTTTTACTGTCCCCTAATCATGACATGGACACAGTGCCCTAACTCTATCTTCCAACACATGATGCTAGAGTCAGGGTTAATATAATAAATGAACTTCAGACTGGAAATTAGAAATTCTTTTCAAAAGCTCCCTGGTGGTCTAGTGGTTGGTATTCAGCTCTTTCTTTTCAAGTAGCCACTGGTATTACCATACTTCCATCTTGTCTACCTTCATGCTGTACAACTTGCAAAAAATGGCTGCCTCCTTTACCCATTTCCTTTGCTGTTTCCGTTGGTACCACGACTCTCAAGAATGTGTCCCAACTCTAATTACTTATAAGCCTTTATGGATAATATAACTTCATTTTTACAAAATGGAGAGAACTGGCGCCACTAAGAGAATGTCACTGTTAAAGCCAAGTCAACACACCAAGATACTTTCACCAAACCTGGTGCAGTCAGTGATTGCTCGTCAAATACAGAAAAACACAACAGGATCCTACAATTCTTTCAAACTCCAAAGCCAGCTTACTTTAAGCCATTTTTGATGATCTAAAATCTGAAAGACAAATCTTAGCATGAAAAGGACTCGTCTGCTTGTTTGACGCAAACCCAGCTTTATGGAAGAAGATGCAGAAACATTGCTCAATCCACAACTCTTGACAACATATTACTATGAGATAAAAAGAACAACAAAGTAACCACAAAGACAACTCACATTAGACGTCAATGGAATCTTCTCTGAAAAGCTGAAAGGTAAGTAAAACTAACTAGTAGCAAGTGATGAAGACAAGGGACATTTCCAGGCCACAGAATCAGAGAGTGATGGCTGAGAGTGACATCAGGGTGTGTTCCTAAGTCTGAAAGGAAAGTAGGGCTCAGTTAAGACTAAGTCCAATCTCTGATGCTTTGATGCATGTCTATGTACAAAGTAATTCCAGGAAGGTGGTATGGGACCACAGCTGGGAGTTTTCTAATAAAATGTATGTATGTGGGAACAAGAAGAGGAAGCCATTGAATGCATTAGGTTTGGTATCAAACAACAGTTAACTTGCCTTCCTGATAAATAATTCTGAATGCAGAAGAGAGAAGGATGAGTGTACTAAGAGATTACCAAGGTACCTGGACAAGAGAAGATGAAGGACAGGGTCCATGAAGAATTAAGGCCACAGGAACCATGAAGCCCACCAGGGAGTTTTTCTGTGGCATTTGAGGAAAAGTCTCCCTCTTGTATTATTCACAGCCCCAATAGATAGGTCTACCTCAATATCCTCCTTTTCCTTCCTTCTTATTTCCTCTCTACTTTTTTAAACATGACACTTGGGCTGGCCTTGGCTCACTATCTTCCTGCCTTTCTCTCCAAGTGCTAAGATTAGAGACCTATGCTATGGTATTTCTCCATGTGTATGTTAATCCAAGGCCCTAAATAAATATTCAGGAACTAATGTAAATTAATCAAACAGAAATTTGTACAACATTTAATTAGGTTGGACTAATTTGATTTGTCTTGGTTATGGGTGGGAACAACTAGAATTTTGTGTCCTGGAAGATTCTTGTGTGTATGAAATCGACAGACATCAATTTGTACTATATCTTCAGCCCTCTCAGCTGCTGCTGCTTGCAATTCTTCTGTCTCTGTACCCTGTTGTAAAAGATGATCTGGAAATGTATTGTCTTTACCCAAGCTGCACAAAGAACAGCTTGGGGTACAGCCTTCCTGCCCAAAGGCTGGGTAGCAGCCAAGAGCTTCAAGTCTAAGCTTCTGGGAAACAGTGAAGAGCAGTTACCAGGCAGGAGACATGCTTGTACATTGTGTCTCTCCCCTGATTTAGTTCACAGCCTTAGACAATATCCAGTGTTGTCTAATTTAGAGAACAGAGTGATACAAGGAGCAGAGATAGGCAATATCGGTTCTTTCAGCTTAACCTAATTCACATTTCTATTAAAACAAGGGCTCCCAGGGCTTCTTCCCAATTATTATTGGTAATATGAGGTGTTCTGGTAGGAGAGACAATGTCTGAATCTTGTGCTCTTGGCTTTGTTCCTCCAGTGTTGATACTTCAGTTCAAAGCTTGAACAGATTTTCTGTCCCCTCCGACCAGTTTTGGTAAAATTTGGTGCAATTTACATCTTAAAGCATTAAGACCAGATGAACTTCTTCAGATTTAATGCCTTTCATTGGACCCACAAAAATGGTGGTATAGCACACCCTTCCCTGTGTATCCATCCATTGATCTTGTCCAATAAGATTTAATAAAAACAAGAATAACAACATTCTATCTTTGAATGACATTTTTAACTCTTTACTTCAGCCTTCTTAAATCTAATAATTTTTGAATTCCTGATGTGATTATAGCTTATTTTTGAGACATGAGGAAAACACAGGCTAAGCAAATGCAGTTGATGTATGTAGAAATAAAAAAAAAATGGGGTAGAACTTTGTGTTGGTTGTGTGTATTTATAACCTGCTCCATCTTGCAAAAGATTAGCAATGAGTTGCAGAAAATCTGACATTTTATAGTATCATTAAATATATCTCCATTATAATATTATCATAAAAGTAATACAGATATGAGCAGATAGCAGAACTACTGAAAATTGCCATCAAGATGCAAGAGCAAATGAAAAAAAAACAAAAAACAAAATAGAACATCATTAAATCGCCCAAGGAAGAGATGGGACTCTTATCAAGTTCCCCGTCTTAAGAGTTTTCTGGTCTTCAATACCTATAGTTTGCATTGCATCCTGATCCAGCGTAACTGAGATCAGAGAGGTGAGTGTATCTTTATTCTTCTAGTAAGGGTGCATGTAACTGAACTGCCCAGGCCCTCCAGTCCTGGAGGTACAGAGATTGTCTTACTTTATCCAATAATTAGAATCCAATTTTGTTACTTTAACCCCCATTCCTGATGGGCTTATGAAATCTCAGTTCCATCTCAAAGCCTTTTATCTCATTGGGGTTTTAAGATAGTCTATTTTGTTTCTTTAGGATTCAGTCTTCTTCTTAAAAGCTAAATCTCACATTTAATTAATGCTGAATTCTTCTCCTGAAGCACCATAGGTAGGCTGCAAGGAAGTTTTCTAGGATCACATAGGCGAGAGGTGCTCTCTCAGACCTCCTCTCCTTCTCACAGAGCCTATGAGGCTACCAAAACCCTTCTTGGATTGTTCTCAGCAAGCTGCTCCTTCCCATTGCTTACCTACACTTCTCCAACTCTGGCCAGTCGATTTTCTCTGTTTTAAAGGTGTATTTCTATGCTAACCCTGAGCTTCACTTACTTATTATCTGAAGGGCCCCTGTTGAACTTACACACACAATCCCAATGTGGTCTGTAATGTCACAGTGACCTAGTTCTCATGTCTTTTGCCAGCTGCACAGAAAGGCCCATCCCATACAGCCCATTCAATAATGAATCTATCAGTGAATTTAAATCATTGATTGAGTCAGCACCCTTATGATCCCATCACTTCCCCAGATCCCTATCTCTGAGCACTGTATTGGAGGAATACAAATCTCTTTGGGGACACACTTTAGGTCTAAACCATAGCCAAAGTGAAAGAGAAAACTCTAAAAGTAGATATTTTTAAAAGTTAAGACACTTGATGTTTGGGGCTTGGGCACCTTGGACAATATGAATACTGAGGATTTTCTATTCATCATACAGCTTGTAACTATAATGTCTTTAGCATCTACATCTCCTTCATTCTGGACCTCCCTGAAATAAGACCAAAGCAGTTATTTCTCATCTTGTATTCCATGGAATTTCTGAATTACCTCTATCTGAATAATTCTACATACCAAATAAGCCTTCATTTATCACTTCTTTCCTTAAAAATAAGAACAAAGACCTAGATTATCAGAAAATGAGAGCTTGAGAAGAGTTTCGCTGGCACCGTTTAGGCCTGCTAAAGGGTGCTGTGTTGTGCAGATGCTGGAACTGAGCATTCCTGCCCTCTCTTCCTGGATTGAGGTTAGCAGAAACTAGAAATGGGAAAGAAGTCACTTCCCTTGTTTTTGTCTTCTTTTTCTCCTTCTTATATCTTCTATTGGCTGACCCTAACTGAAAGCCAGCTGAAAAGCAAACCTAGAAATGCTTGTCTGCTGTGACCAACCATGGCGTTATTGTACATAACATAGACCAACACACTTGCCACTGAGACACCATAGGTACAAAATTATTATGTCAACTGAGTGCATTCCCATAGGTATCTAAAGCACAGAGTTCCTGTGGAAAGAGGTGACCATGTAACAAACCTGTAAAATGGACAACAGAGACTGAGTTTACACTGCAGTCTTCAGTGCTGTATAAAAAAGTATTCATTTTTACTTATTACAGAGAAGTTTTTAGCTAAAGAGCAAGATGCCAAATGTTGAAAATGTTGAAAAATGATAAGCAGGTGAATCTGAGCAAGGTCTGTCCTGTCCTGACATGTTTCACCATGTTTCATTCCTTTGATCAGCTGGAAGTTCTAGAGTTGCCACACTGGGTGATGGTGAGCAGTCATAGAATGTGTATCTTTATACATAGGACATGAGAGCAGATGGTAACAGAGGAGTGGTCAGAACATCACAGAGAGGCCTACACTTAGTTTATGGGCATAAGAGATGTGGAAGTCCAGAGAGCAAGGAGCTTATTCCTCAGGGAAGGTTCTGTAGAGGCAGAAGGTACATGGTACCAGGAAGAACTGAAGCATTAATTCTTTTTATAAGTAGTTCTATCTCCATAATAGATGTCACCCATAAACAATAGCCACACATTTCCCTATCTCTGGAACCACAGCTTTTATTGAAAAAACAATAAATGACTCAAAAATACCAAATCATTTATTTTTTGTACCTAAGGTCAAACATTTAAAACATTTTCTTTATAATGAAGTATATGTGATTTGATGAAACAACTTTGCAAAAATGATACTTTTTTTGCTTTAAGGAAACAGTTCTGTCTGTATAATTATTTTTCTCCTCTCTCTTCTTGGATATTCACAAATTTATTTATTCATTTTTTGCCATGTATACACACAAAAATATATAGACTGAGTCCTTCAGCTGAAGCCATTAGACCTACTAGGATCTTTGTGGCTGCTGTCAGTGGAGTTGCTTCTGCCTTTAAACGTAACAATTTTCACCGGCAGAACAGATGTTTAAAATGAGAAAATGTATAAATAAAAATGTACAAGTCTCGAGTGCATTTTTCTGGATGGGAACTTCCATTATGACAATTTACTACTTACCCATCCACCATGTTTGTCTCTGGGAGTAACCTAACTAATCAAGGAAACCACATCCTCAAGTCAAACTGTAACCACATAGCAACCACTGATGCGACAGAATGGTTAGTGAGACATTGGCTCTTTATAAGCTGGAGTGGGGAGCCCTGGGTTCCAGAGAGGAAGACTGTGCAACTTGACAGAAGGTAGGAACCATTCACCATGTGATCTAGCTGTCCCATCAGAGTTAGGAACCTGGAGAGTGCTGGCCACAAGACTAAAGGTTAGTGTCACATAGTCAGCAACACAAATGCAGGAGCAGGAAAGAGGTGGCTCCAACTGTGCTTGGTTGTCTTACATTACCCTGAAGGAGAGAACTAAGTGAAAGCATTGCTGATGACAACTTTCCGCTGGTTCTGAATGTATGACAGAAAAAGCATTAAAACAGCCCAATTGCTTTATTACATATGTGTGTTAATCTTGTCCTCTGAATGAGAAATAAAGGTAGGAAACACTGCTTTGGGGCTATACCTAGTCCTCAGTGAAGACATACCACACAAATTCCATTTGCCTGTCAGAGGTTTCTGTGCAGGCTACCACAGTAGAAACAGAGAATGGGAAATGTAAGATAAATTGGCCTGGAAGATGCCCTGCCAGGCACATTAGCTGCTGGATTGTTTTAATGCTTTAGAGCGACTCCATTAGTCTCCTTTCTGCAAGATTGTTTTTTAGGAGAACAGCTTTTAAAAATTAAACTTAATTCTTGATTATGTCAGGTGAAATTGTCCCTTTGATTAAGGGTAGGTTAGCTTGTACAGAACTAAAGAATCTGACTCATTCCTGAAATAATGTGTGTGTGTGTGTGTGTGTGTATGTGTGTGTATAGCCGTAGCCTGCTAGGAAGACCTTTATTAAACAAACTACCTGCCCCTATTCAATTTACCAAATTGCCAAATTGCTGCTGAGTATCTACTAAACTCCAGAAACAAGACACAAGATATAAGAAAGATGAGGTTCAAAATGTTTTTATTCCTGTCCTGATGGAAAATGTATTTGAAAACAGCCAATGTAGAGACAATAAAGGGCTTCATCCCTAGGATCCAAAACTTCTGCCTTTCGTCTTGTGTATACATTCGTGAGCAGTCAATCTGGCAGCTCCACTGGGCTTAGTCAATATCTTCTTAGCAACTGCCAGGGATCCCATTTTCTGTGTCCTGGGGTGAATTTGGGACTTGGGGGGAGGACACATGGACCTCAACATGAGAGCAGTGTGTGATCAGCACCTCACAATGTTCACTTTTGTTGGCTGTTAATACAGTGGCTTAAGACTCCTAGGAGTACCAGTGAGGTGGTCTTTAGGTCCATGGGAAAGGGAAAGCTGAAGTGAGGGGGTATATGGGTTGACCTGTTTTAGAATGTAAGGCTTGCCTGCAAGATGTGATGATCTTAAGGGCCTGGACATGCCATTGCAACTTAACTAATTCATTCGTGTAGTTCTGTCCCTTGCCTAGAGCATAAAGAGCAGAAGTAGAAATCAAAGGGAAAAATGGACCTTCTACATCTAATATAGAAATATCATTTCACAAAGGGGGAAATGACAACCCCACGATGCAGGCTGTACCCCGAACCTCCACTTAATATACAATGATAATGAAGACTCGGGCTGCTTGAGGGCTAATAAACATAGGCTAAGTCTGTGGAAAGTTTAGAATCTTCCAAAAGCAGCTCATCGTCAGAAGTATTATTTTTCTGTAATAACTGAGAGGTGTCAAATTATCAAATTGGGGGAAGTGTTTATTCTATACTTATTGCAAGCTATGAAGGCAGGAAAATATCAAATCAAAACACACAGCATTCACTTTATTCAAGAACTATTTCCTGAGTAACTATCATGCCAAAGCCTTGTGAATATAAAGTAAAAAGGGCATTAATCCACAATCTGGAAGTTTCATTTTTAGAAGGAAAAGCTTTAATGGTGACTGCTTGGTGCAACCAAGTTCCATTACACTTTATAAAGACCCAAGGGGGAAGACAGAAACCTTTCTACCCACACAGAAGAGCAAGGAAAGAAACTGATCAAAGAGATAACTGACATATTTAATAATATAAGAATAAAAACTCTGTATGGGGCTATGAAAAAAATAGATCCTAAAATGCATCATAGTGCAGATAGAGTTTTAACTTTTCAGATGAGATACACTTTCATCTCGAGTCAAAGACAGAAAACACCAAACGCTTCGCAAATATTACATGAAAAATATCCACCTCACTAGCAATCAAATCAATGCAAATTAAAATGAAAGACTATTTTTGTCTACCAAACTAGTGAAAGAACACAAAGGACAGTCCCCTGTCCAGAGAAGGATGTGGTGACTGGGATGTTTTCATACATTGCGGGCTGTCAGCAAAGTGTACAGACCTTCCTGGAACAGAATGGGGCCAAGTGCTGGGAGCCTTCAACAGAGCCTCTTTGCTGCTAGGAATTTTACTGCTAAAATTTATCCCCAAGAATTTGTTGAGAATTCTGGGCAGTGATTAATATACTAACACAATAACATCTGAAAAATGTTCAACATGTTAAAAAATTCAGCAGTTACACGCCTTAAAAACTTTATGATGATAGTGATTTTAGAGGGGATCATGACAATATTTCAGGGGAAAATTATTCACTATTTAAATCAAGGAAAATGTTTTTATTACTTAAAACTGGATTTTCTATGTTGAAAACATCAAACAATTTAAGACACATTTTTTAATTAATAAGAAAAAGTATGATTAATGTTTATGAATCAAAACCAAACATGTTCAAGCAATATAAAGAGGACAATTTAAAATAATATTATTTTATTATACATTATGTTGTTATTATTATCATATTATTATTATTATTATTATTATTGTGTGTGTATGTGAGAGAGAGAGAAATACAGGAGGATTTGCCACAGCATATGTTAGAGAGTCAATTTAAAGCAGTATTTTCCTTTTTCTTCTTTTTCTATTGTGGGATCAAAGAATTAAACTCGGGTCATCAGGCTTGTACAGCAAGTGTCTTTACCCACTGAATCATCTTAAAGTCTCTGTATACTTTTTTTAATGAAGGAGACATTTGGGATATCAGATAATATCAAATACTGAGGGGTCTATCCTATAACATATATGTACATGCTTAAAAATTACAAAACATACAATGCATGCATTAAGCAGGACCTAAATGAGAATAGTAATGTTGCTTGATTTTACATAATAAGATTCCCTATTGTAGAAATATCAGCATTTCCAAAATTAATTCACAAGTTAGTAAAATCTGCACTAAAACTCCAACTAGAAATGAATTGACCATGTATGTAAAAACAAATGCAGAAGAAAAACAGGATATTCTAGAAAACCAGCTGGTGTAGATGGAAACTTCGTGGTTTGGGGTAGCTGGTGTTTAATAATATACTATGGAAATTATTCCATATTTCAAGACATCTGTATCTCATTCCTTTAAAGAGTTAGAAAACCAAAATATTATTGGAGAAATGTTAAAAATGTTAGAAAAGTTAAATCAGAGAATCTTTTTATAATAATACACTTTCAGTTTATTATTGGATTATCAAATGTTTTTATATCTATACACTGAGATGTCACTTGGCAGTTAGAAGGACTGAATCTCTAATGTGCACAACAGCACAAACAGTTACTAAAGCTGCGTGCTGAGTGGAAGAAGCCTGACTTTAAAAACTGTGATACTGTGTGATTCCATCCATGTGGCTTTGGGAACGTAAAGCTATAGAACAGAAACATCAGGGGAATTAGAATCTGGATATAGTAAGAAGGTCTGACCACAAAATGGCACCAGGAACACTTCATGGTATAGAATTGTTCTGTGTCTTGATTAGGATAGTGTTTATCAAAATGTAGTAATTTGCCAAAAATCACAGGCATATATAACAAGAAGACTAAATCATATTTCATAGATATTATGCCTCCATCAGCTTGGCTTTTTAAAAGGGGAATACAAGAAATTCCCTGGGAGGCACTCTACTCTTTCACTGTCCAGAATAATGTTTGAGAAAAACCATCTTCTATAATATCCTCTTCATGAAGTAACTTTAATATTCTTTATTAATTCTTTGAAATTTTCATACAATGTATTTTGATCATATTTTTTTTCAACCTCCTCCACCTCCTTCCATCTCAACCCAACTTTGTGTTCTCATTATTTTAAAACTTACTAAATTAATGTGTGCTACCTGTCTACTTTGGTGCATGTGAAAGTTCACTAGAGCATGTTCCACATACCAAGGCCCCACACTTAAATAAAACTGGCTTTCCCTCTATGATAG
The DNA here is from genome assembly GCF_004785775.1 of Grammomys surdaster. Classification (NCBI taxonomy): domain Eukaryota; kingdom Metazoa; phylum Chordata; class Mammalia; order Rodentia; family Muridae; genus Grammomys; species Grammomys surdaster. The sequence goes on from NW_021604643.1 coordinate 5,657,531, forward strand.
ATATTAGTTGCCATTATCTTCTAAGCTAGGGGTGGAATTTCATGCCCACCTTCTCTCTCCATGCTGGAATCTTGACTGATTTGAGCTAGGTCAAGTCTGTGCATTCTGTCACAACTGCTATAAATTCCTATGTGCAACTGCCCTACTGTATTCATAAACACTCTTTCCTTGTACTTATCTACTGCCTCTAGTGCTATTTTCCTGCTCCCTTTTCAAAATTATCCCTGAGCCTTGGGATGAGGGGTAGTACAGAAGTGTCCCATTTAGGTCTGAGCATAGTCTCTTAATCTCTGTACTTTAACCAGTTATGGGTCCCTGATTAATCACTATCTCCTGAAAAAAAGAATCTTCTTGATGAAGATTGAATTTATAGGTATAGCAATAAGTCATTAGGAGTTAGCTTAATACTATGTAAATTTAGCAGAATAATAGTATATTTCTAGCCACAAGTTCTTGGCTCTGATGATGGTGACAAGGGACGAGTTTACCTTGTGGATCAGATCATAGAGCCAACTAGAAAATAGTTTATTACTTCCATGACATTTGTACCACAGTTGCACTAGTGATCACATCTTGCCGGGACAAGACTGTAGCTCTTACTCTTCACAGCTGGGTAAGATTGATGGATATGTATTCTCTCGTTTAAGGATATTAGCCTTGAATTTTAGAAATATGTTTTTCACTTTGGATATTGATAGATGTCAGGAACTTAGCAAGGGACCACAGAATTGGTTTTCAATGATGAAAAGATAAAGCACAATGATACAAAAGGGTAACAAGTAAGGACAGAAAGGAAGAGTAGAGGAGATTCGATTAACATATAATGTCCTTTTAATAAAGTCAGGGAAATCTACCATTGTAGAAGCTTCCTAAAAGATATACATACACATATATGAAAGAGTTAAGATAGAGTTACCCTATAATAGGGGACAGTGTTCCTACTAGGTACCATGGGCAAACAAGAAACTTGGCGTCATGGATAGATCACTTCGTTTGGAGTTGTTGGCCAGTAATGTTCCATAGAACCTCAAACATTGCAAGCTATTGCCATTGCTTTTGGTGACCCTCCAGAACTTTACAGTAAGATCCTATTACTGAAAGATACCACATACTTGAGTCATAGAACATGGTAAAATCAAGCTGGTAGTACAGGAAGTGCATTTTTTTGAAAGAATTTGTACTATATTTGTGTGTGTGTGTGTGTGTGTATACATGTACACATAGACAACATACAGGTACATAGGAATATGTGTATGCATGGGCATGACTGAATTTCTGGCAAGTCTTCACATGGCACAGTTCACTAAGGGAGATCAGAGGATAATGTGATGGGGTCAATTCTTTCTTCTATCAATTATATTTCAAGGATTGAACTCAGGTAATCAGGCATGGTGAAAAGTGCCTTTACCCTCTGAGCTTTCTTGCTGACTTGGGAAGAACTTCCAGTAGGAGAATAAAAATCATGGTCAAGACATCAAAATAGAAGCCATAAGAATGAAGATATAATATTTTTATCTATGCTAAATTTTATAACTGCTACTTACCAATAGGCTCTACTTTTCACCAAAACAAACAAACAAATAAAACAAAAAACAAAAAAAACGTTTTTAAGTGTACAACCTGGGGGAAGATGATTTACAAACATATCATAAAATTAATTTCTAGACTTTATTACAAAAGTTCTAAATTATGTCAGAAAAAGAAAAGCCCTAGTTAAAAAAAACAAAATTATTAAAAGATCAATAGTAGATAATTCAAAGACTAGGCTATAGGAAGAGCCGCCAATGTGTAAAAATATGCCCAGAGTCAGACTCAGTCATGAGAATTAGCAAAATATCATTTTACAGTTATCCCACCTTAGCTCAAACTTTAAAAACTGGTAGCATCTGATTTTGGTTGTGATTGGAAACAATAGCAACTGAACCCAGTGTAACTGATGAGAGTGCACACTGTGATATAAATCAACAGAAGAATCAAGATCTGAAAGGACTAGAACTGCTGGGAAGGAAAATGTGTGGTCAGGGGTTCAGAACATTCTGGAACAGGAAGAAAAGAGAAGCAGAAACTATAAAATCTATAGAACTTTTACTCTTCTATCTCTCCCTTCTGTTGCTTTACCTAACACCATCCATCTATGTGGTTGCAAATTACAGAATTTCCTTATTGTCCAAGTTTGAATGGTATTATTTTCTGGTGTATATATTGCACATTTTCTTTATCTGTTTATCCACCTGTAAATGGACACACAGGTTGATCGAATATCTTGGCTATTTTGAAGGATGATACAACTAAGATGGGGGTATGATATCTAATCAACAAACTGATTTCCACTCCTTTGATTAAACAACCAGAAGTACAATTGCTTATAAGTCACTTAGACAAATATTTATTATAAAATGAAATACATTAGAGTGTACATCTCTGGGAGACATTAAACACTTTTTGTGTAAGCCAATTATTTTATAAACTTATTTGTAGTGTTTGCATTTCAATATATTTACATCCTCCTGCACTGATAATGCAAACAAGCTGTTTTCTTTTTGAAATGTTCATTCACATTCTATTGCCACAGACTCAGATTTGAAGCATTGAAACTTTTGGAGTAATCAAACTGAAAAATAATTAAAATTATAATTAAAATTTGCAATGCAAAGCATTCAACAAGGAATAAAACTGTAGGAGTATACTTTAAAATTACCTAAATTAATAATCAACTGGTAGAAAGTGAGACTATCAACAAGAATATGAAAATATTCATTTCAATTTCATTAAAAAATGTTCAAGTGCTAATAAAATACAAAAATATAGTTAAACTCATCAAGACTCATTGAATTGTGAATTTAAATTACTGTTCATTATTTTTCAATAACGATATCAATTTTATAGCTATAAACATATAGTAATTTCATGATGGTTTTGTTAATAAAAATGAAATAGTTAATATCAGCTCTTGATTAGAGTATAATGATAAATACACCATGTGCCACTGATGGAAGTAAATGCTGTCTCAGTTCCTTAAAAACAAAGTTCAAAAATCTGTATTTAAGTGATGTGTACTCGATGCACTGTAATTTTTTAATATTATCTTAAGAATATTCTTATAAATGGGAAAATGACATTTATAAAGCTGATCCTTATATCAACAGTAGTAGCGGCAAAATAAATGAATATAGGATATAATATAATCTAAATATCTAGTTTAAATATATCGACGTTATATAGACTAATCAAATTTAATTATCCTACATGCATTCTGTAAAGGAACTGAAAATAAATTATTTGATTCTCTGTGCTGAAATTTAATGTCCTCTATAATGTATAAATAGTGAAAAAATTTTAACAGAATGATTATTAAAACATACTTTAGGTATTGTAATTTCTAATGATAGTTTATCTGGGTATAGAATTCTAGAGGAATTTTCTTTCTATGCAACATTAAAATCTAGTTTCAGTTCCTACTAACTTGAAATCTTCTATCAAACTATTTTTGTTCAAAGATTTTTTTATCAATACTGTTAATTATAGATGTCCATGCTTTTATGACATTATATCTAGATATAGACACGTGATTTAGTTACCATTCAGTATAAATTTTCTGAGATTTATTTTTCTTCAATACTTGGAAATTCATCCATCTCTTCATATTATACCACTCTATTCTATGTTACTAGAACTTCTATCAGTAATATGTTGGCAGGAATATGACATTGACAAAGGACGAGGAAGTAGACTTCAGGTAGGAATCTGACATTAGGCTAGAACAAAGAAGTACTTTCAGGCAGGAATCTAAATCTTAGGCTAGAACAAAGAAGTAATTCCAGAAAGGAATCTAAATTTTAGGCTAGAACAAGGAAGTAGGCTTCAGACATGAAAATGACTTTGGGCTAGAACAGGAAAGTTGGCTCAGATATTTTTTTGTCATCCTGATAAGACCTTAAAAACAATGATCACGGGAGTGTTCACAGAATTTTGTTTATTGCCTTGCTTGTTCTTTGACTGTGTTTATTGTCTTGCTTGTTCCTTGACTATTTGCATCTATTATATTGCTAGTCCCTCAACCTAGAAGTGACCTTAATACTTGCATTTAATTAAAATGGTATAAAAGCAAAAAGGAAGAGGGGGATGGGATAGGGGGTTTCTAAGAAGGGGAAATGGGGTAAGGGGATGACACCTGAAATGTAAATAAATAAAATATCAAAAAAAAAACTTATGTTGGAGATACTGCAGAGATTTCTCAGCAGGTAAGGTGTTTACCCAAGCAAACATGATGGCCTGAATTTGAATTTCTGACATTCATGTAAAAAGCTGCTGATGGTACTAGTGTCTGTGATCTTAGAGCTGAGGAAATAGAGGCAAACAGATCTCTGCAGTTCATTAGTCAGCCAGTGTAGTCAACTGGTGAGTTTTATATTCCAGGAGAGGCACAGTCTCAAAAACCAAAAGAAGAATACAACAACAACAAAACAAAATCTATAGATAGAAGGATAGAAGACACCCAATATGTATACATACCCCTTCCCCTCTTAAATTCCTTTTGGTCTTTTATTTATTTCCTTCTCTCAAGTTTGCTCTGAGGACTTCTTCATGATTTTATAGCAGCCTGCTAGTTTTCTCCTTTATTTTTACTCTGTTGTTAATTCTAATGCTTTCTTTTTCTCGTGGAGATGATTGTGGGTTTTCTAATCTTTATTTCTATATAAGTAAAAATCTTTGGATTTTGTTGACAATGCGATTTTTTTTATTATGGTAAAAATGCATAACCCTAAATTTACAGTGTTAGCCATTTTTAAGTTTTTAACTCTACTGTTTTCTTCTTTTGATCTGAATCTTCCTTTAGCTTTAGTGTGGGCCATTTATCTGCTTCTGTTGCTACCTATGCCTTGAGCATCATGTATCAGATACCATCACTGAGTTAATGCTGTGAGCACGCTACTATTTTGCTTTTGGTGTTACATCTGGTCCAAATGTGTTTTAAGTTCATTTCTATCTATGGTATGCCATATGGTTCTACTTACATTTTTCTTGTGTAGCGGTGCAGTATTCCTAATGCTATTTGTTGAAGAAACTGGCCTGCCTCCATTGTTCAAGGTTTCTACCTTAACCTAACACAAGATGTCTGTATTTAGTCCCTAGAGCCCTCTGTATGGGACTGGTATTGTAGAATTCCACTCTGAACTGAGAATATGCAGATTGAAACACTGAGCTAGCACCTTAGCTGGTGTAGGTTCTTGTTATGCAATTACTCCCAATGGCCACAACAGTTTCACAACAGAATAGAAAATGCATCTTTGGGCAGCAGTTACTGCTTTGTTGTTCACTATGATTTCTAGCAGAGGATGGCAATTCTTTTACTCCAAGTGTAATACACAGGACACTGTTCACCTGAATACTTCTGAGGCTTAAACTGTGGCCTCATCATTGTTGTACAATCCCATGGCCTGATGGTTTGAAGTCTGGGCTTCTGTGAGTTTTTGCTACATTTTCTCCCACAAAATTCTTACATGAATTTTAAGTACAGTTTCATGAGGGTTTTTTTTTTTAGTACAATAATTTTATTAATTCTTTTAAAATTTTATACAACGCATTTTGGTTATATTTATTCCTCTCTTTTCATGATAACTGCTACAAGATTCACCCCCTCTCAACTTTATTTTTAATGACTCACCAAATCTAATCTGTGCTCTCCAATGGAACTATTTACTTAAACATAGTGGACCTACCAGAGCACATTCTTTAAAGAAAATATACTCTCCACACCACCAAAAACCATTACTGTCCCTAACTCTTCAGTTAAGCTTTTAAGATTTGTGAGCCCCTCCTCATTCCAGGCAGAACACTAACTGGCTTGATCTAATGCAGATTTTGCTCCATGAGTCAGGGCTACTGTGAGTTAATGACTGCAGTGGTCCAATCATATCCAGAAGACAGTTTTGCTCCAGTGCTCTGGCTCATACAATCTTCCTGTCCCTTCTTCTTCTGTGGTCCCTGAGCCTTTGACGTAATGTAGGTGAACCATTTGTGGCTGAGCACTCCACTGATACTATTCTCCAGATCAGTTTGTACTTTAACCACTACTTTCTGGTGATGTCTGAGAACTGTGCTAAGTTATGGGATATGAATTTAGAGGGCAATTTGGTACTATGTTTATTTGGTAGAATAATAATAGCAAATTCATCCCTGAGACTTGTAAGCTCCCAAACATGGGTTTTTGGTCAAATTTTCTGTACCATGTGTGTGCTTTCTGCTATATATTGGGCCTTAAATCTAATCAGAAAGCAGTTTGTTACCTAGTGCAATATCCTGCTTCACACAGGCTTGATGACCTCGTGTGACTTTTGATGATTTTCCACCTCACCCTACCCACAGGCACCTGGGTAGAATCTCTCGGAGCTAGCCAGCAGGGAGAAAGCTTTCTGGTCAATAAAAACTTGACTTTTCCATGTCCCATGACCAGGGTGTGTGGTGTCTTCAGGAATAGAGTTTTCCCATTGTGTTCTGTTGATCAACATAGAACACTGGCAGTAGCCTATATTGTTTTAGGGATGACATAGGGGAGTGGTCCTACATCTGGCTCTGGACTTTTTATTTGGAAATCTATATCTGAAAGGATGCTGACACTTCTGGGAAATGGTTGAGTGAGATGATGTTTCACTTCTTATTTTTGTAAATACCTTTATCATTGCTTTATTCCTACTTTTCCTGTGTCCTGTTTGTCTATCTTCATTCTAGCAATTGACCCATTGTGTAGTTAGGATAACTCTCGGAAGTAATAGCTATATTGACAATTGCCTTCAAATTTATTAGTCCTTTTTGGTAACACTAATTAAATAAGAATATGGTTTATAGTATTCAAGGTTCATGTCTTAATATTTCAAAATTAAACATTGTAAAATTTCTGACTAATCAAAGTATTCTGAAAAGGGTTATGTTATAAAATAAGGAAGCCATTATGATTCAACTCTAGAATAAGAAAAATGGCTGTAAAAGATGGTAGCAGAGACATCAGTTGTTATCTCCTGTTGGCCCAGTGTGGCTGGTTCCACTTGAAGTTTTGAGATTTCTTTTAAAGGTGGCAGAGTTCTTTAACCAAAGCTAGAGACACAGTCTAAGATCATCTACTTACTGTTGTCACATTGTAGTAAATGTCATGCACATTTTCACCAATGACAGAATTGTTCAAGTGGCATCTTTTGCTAGAAAGATAACTTATAAACGTTGTTCTGAAACCGTCAATTTACCTTTAGCTTCAATACCATAGCTGCAGTAACGGTGCCCTTTTAGGTAGGAAATGCCATGGCATTTGGTCTAGTCATGGAGACATCGCATGTGAATTCATTTCAAAGAAGAAATGATTAAATACTTCCTTTTGAAGAAAGAATAGAATTGAATTACTGCTCCCAAAAATGAAATTATGATCGATGAACTAATTAGACTCCGAGATTTCCTCAAGGAAAGATGAGGGAAGGAATGAAAAATTCACATACACTACTCAAAAGAATAACTAAGTACTCACTGCAAACGAGCTGAGGGAGTGAGAAATGTTCAAATGAATAATTTGACAATATAAACCGCCATTGGAGGGTCTGTCATTAAATCGTCATTAGAACAGCCTCTTGCTATTGAGCACGATTTTTATGAAGAAAATAAATATTGCCAATCACATTGAGAAATGGAATTATCCTTTGTAAGTCTCAAGACACCCTCTCAAGAGAGTCTTATTATAATAGCATTTTTAGAAAAAAGGGGGGGACAACAAATACCCTCTGACTTCTGCATCAGCCATCAGATAAACCAATATGAAAACCCATAGAAAGAAGACAGTCCTGTGTATGGAACAAAGAGGATTCTTTGAACTAAACAGTTAGTGGGAAATAATTCCCATTTATTAGCAGCTGGTTTTGAGTCTTCTTTAAACAATTATCTGAATTTTATAAAGCAGGTTACTATACTATTGATTATAATAGGAGTCTCCCTTAAAATGATTAAGTTTTCAGAGGACAATATAAATGTAAACTGAATAATTAGTAGTTATACTTGGCTGGAAGAATGAAAATGTAACTGTTTGGTCAATAGTTTCACCTTTCTCAACCAAGCATCATGTCTTGCCAAAGATAAGAAAACTAGCAGACATTTTGATTTTTTTCATTTCTATAAATAGGGTTTATCTTGATACAAAATTAAGTCTCAGAATCCACAAATTAATAATTGTGTCCTGATCCAGCCATGACAACAAGATCCACGTTCTAAATTCCCCTGAAAAAAAATATAATGTCTATAGTGTGTGTATATACACATACATATGTGTGTGTATACACACGCACACACACACACACCAGAGTGGAGAAGCTTCATAAGCTAATAAAATTACAAAAATTAGAATTACTCCCTAATGCAGACCGCAACAATCTGCCAGTCAGAAAATGACATCTTCTTCATAAAAGGTTCAATTCCCAAATACAAAAGTACTATGAGAGTTTCTGTTTTCTTCAATCTGCTAGCAAGTCTTTATGTTACACTTTCAAATGATGTTCTGTGTAGGTCTCCCTCCATCTCCAAGGCTGTGATCTGTAATCTAGTGGCACCATCTTTCCCTTGATGTACTTCAGTCAGTCCTCCCCCACAAGCCATGCTCTAATCAGAGAGGTCAATTCTTACGCTGGACAGCTCTGCAGTATTTGTACACATGCTTGATTTTAACTAACTTGCCCTGTGGAGTGCTCTGGCCCATTCCCACCTTGCTGGTCACCCTCATGTTTCTCTTCCATCTCTCTTTTCCTGCTCTCCAACCACCCTCTCCTCCTTACCAACTCTAAGAAACTCGTCCTTTAGTGTTTCTTCTTCTCTCACTGTCCCCTGACCTCTGGCTTTTCCATATGCTTACTTCTAATTTAGCTCCTCCTTCCACAGCAATATTTATTATATTCAATAAACATGCATTCAGTGAGTGGACCTGAAAAGCCCCCCATCATGGCGTGGTAGAAAATGAGCATTTTCAGGTGTGGTTCTTAAGCCATATTGAAAAAAAAAAAGGATGCCTGGCTAAGTGCAAAGGTTTAGTATAAAACTGTACAGAGGACACACAGAAGCAGTTGTTTTTAAAGGGAGAAAGTTATGCTTAGCATGATATAGATCCACTGACATAGAAGATGGCACCAGTAGTGGGGATGGCATGAAGCCTGAGATGATTCTGGAAAACCCTCAGAAAAGACAGAACTGGCTTACAAAGCCAGTTAAGGGTTAAATAAGAATTTTTTGTTGTTACAAAAAGTCACAAGTCACACTGATAACATTTACTGTGTTAACTGTAAGATTGCCAGATCAACCAGCAAAATGACCTTTTGTGAGTTGATTACTGTCCTTTGATACAATTAGTCTCCGATGTAATAGACTGAATCTAAGGGTAAGAGGAAAGGGCTATTTCTCTGTATGAGAGAGTTCAAGTAGTTATTATTAGCAATGCGTTTCTCAGTATAGACTGCTTTCCTTCACAGTTGTCTTACTCACTGTTCTATTACTGTGAAGAGACACCATGACCAAGACAACTCTTACGAAAGAACACATTTAATCGGGGCCTTGTTTATGGTTTCAGGAGTTTAGTTCATTATTATCATAGTGGAAAGCATGGCAGCACATGTGGCTCTGGAGTAGTAGCTGAGATCTACAGCCTGATCCTCAGGCAGATATAGATAGAAGGAGAGAGAGAGAGAGAGAGAGAGAGAGAGAGAGAGAGAGAGAGAGAGAGGGAGAGGGAGAGGGAGAGGGAGAG
>NW_021604643.1:5667396-5704604 GCF_004785775.1 Grammomys surdaster
GAGAGGGAGAGGGAGAGAGGGAGAGAGGGAGAGAGGGAGAGAGGGAGAGAGGGAGAGAGGGAGAGAGGGAGAGAGGGAGAGAGGGAGAGAGGGAGAGAGGGAGAGAGGGAGAGAGAGAGAGAGAGAGAGAGAGAGAGAGAGAGAGATTGGAGGCTAGACCTGGTCTATTTTGAAACCAGAAAGCCCACCCACAGTGACATACTTCCTCCAACAAGACCACACCTCCTCTAACAAGGCCACAACTCCTCCTAACCCTTCTCAAATAAGGCCACTCCCCGATGACTAAGCATTCAAATATATGAACCTATGAGGCTCATTCTTATTCAAACCACCACAACAGATTTTAAATTTCACATTGCCATATGATTTCATCAACCAGCTTTCACAGCTATCAAATATCACTACACCAAGACAATAGTTTTCTACTTCCTAATTAGAACTAAGTGCCACCCAAACAACCATCTGGCTACTTCTCAACTTTAACATTCATGTTTTCTTATTACTTCTTTCCCAGAGGTTTGGGTTTTTTCTTTTTCTTTTTTTCTTTCTTTCTTTTTTTTCTTTTTCTCTTCTTTTTTTTTTTTTTTTTTTCACTAAAATTCCACCTGGTACAGTGGATGCAAGTCAGTTCTCATTAATGACCCAATACTTTCATTTAGTGCATTTCTTGAGGTTTTTTTCCAAAGAGAAGCCAAACCCTCTTTTTCATTTCTTCATAGCTCTCTGATTATTCCCACTGTGGACCTTACATACACAATTCCTATTGATACATCATTGGGATTCAGTAGCATCAGTTATCGGAAGTGCCTACTAAATGCACACTTTCCATTTATCTTTTGAAAACAATATAGGCAACAGTCTGCTTCTAGAGTGTTGTGGTTTCTATGGTCTCCCCATGTCTCATTTCATATCCCTACCAAAGGTGACTTATACTAAAGAGGAAGACCCTCTACTCAACTGAAAAGTGAACCCATCTGTCAAAGGAACTGAGCTTCCCCAAACGCATCTTAAATTTTCTGACTCACAGTCAGGTAGATATTTTTTTTCTTCAATTAAATATAGACACATGTCACTTGTGTTTGTCAAATTTCTTTATCTCTTTTTTTTCTTTTTTCTTTTTTAACTAGAATTAAGCACTAACTCATAAAATATACTACATTTCCAATATTTTTATACAGAAATCAGTATTTCTTAGAATCTCAATTTTCCATTATTTAGCACTTTCTGGAGTCATCTCATGATATACAAAAATTTTTAAATGATTATCTTCTTTTTTAAACTTTTTATTGGTTCTTTGTGAACTTCACATCATGCACCCCAATCCCAGTCATCTTCCCCTTCCCTCATACCTGCCCTCCACCCTTGAAACCCCCCAGCCACCATTGAGAAAAAAATTCTTGCTGTGGAAGGTATAGTATGTACCACAGTATAGTCTTTTGTCTACACTTCTTTGCTTGCAAATGTCCACTGCAATGAGTCACTGCTCTGGTACAAGGCTTGTGGCTTCTGCTATACTATCAATACTGGAAGACTGCTGTGACTCCACTCAGATATCCTGCTGTTGCCCTGTATCATTGCCAGCTTTGAATCTGTAGGACCAGCCCCTTCACACACTCCAGAAGTTCACTGATAAGGTAGATGTTATAATGGAGCAATTCAAAGCCTGGGATCTGTCCTTGGTCAGCCCTGGTGAGCCCACCAGCTCTCCCTCACCCCCACTACTGGGGAAAGCTCCCTTACCCTGCTCTGCCTGGCTTGAGCTTGCTCATCTAATGCTGCAGCCACCAAGTAGCAGAGCTAGAGCTGGAGGCTGGCTTATCTGTGCCCAAGCCATCAGGGCCAGCTCTACCGTGCTGCCCAAATGAGAGGCAGGGACCTCTCTCCCAAGCGTTGTAGTCGGTGAGGGAGAGGGACAGTTCACACAATCCTCATGACCCTGGAGCCAACTCTTCCTTCTATTATAGGTAGCAAGGGACAAGGCAGGGGAGTAGGCCATGTCTCCTTCATCCCCATCTCATTCCACACCACAACAGACAAAAGGTAAGAGCCAATCTCTTGCACTCATCCAGGGCCAGATCTATTGTGCTTCCCAGGGACAGTGCCCCTTCTCTAATGACACCAGGGCCAGCTCTCCAGACTGCCATAAGTGGCAAGGAATAAGGGTAGGAAAACAAAAACAAACAAGCAAAAAAAGAGTTCTTTAAAAACAATGAATCAGGCACATTTGGGAAATTCAATTGAATATTTGAAAGTTCTCATTATTTACAATATACTAGTGATATAAAATATATTCTCTACTAAGATAAAGATGTTGCTACTTTTAATTTACAAAAGATTTATATTCACAATGAATTTCAAACCTGTAAAATACCCTTACAGCCTGTGTCAGCCAGGTTTTTCTCTCTGCGTGTCATCATGTGACAGTGAATGTTTCATAGTTCCTGTTTCAAACTATCAACTACATTTGTTTGTTAATAACTAGAGATTTTTACAACTGAAATATGAGTAAAATAGTTGTCTAGTTTGTTTTCATTTTTTAATTTTTATTAATCGTTCCATTCATTTACATCTCAAATGATATCCCACTTCCTGGTTACCTCCTCTACCTACCCCCCATCCAATGATACCCCACTTCCCAGTTACCCCTCTGCCACCCCCATCCCACGTCTGCGCTCCCCCTCTCCCTTTTGCCTGTATGAGAGTGCTTCCCCCACCCACCCACACTGTCCCGTTCCGTTACAGCATCCCCTATTCTGTGGCATCAAACCTCCCTAGGACCAAGGGCCTCCCCTCTCATTGCTGTCAGGCAAAGCTATCCTCTTCTACATATGTATCTGGAGTCTAAGATCCCTTTCGGAACACTTCTTGGTTGGTGGTCTAGTCTCTAGGAGAACTGGGTGGTCAGGCCAGCCTTTGTTGTTCTTCCAATGGGGTTACAATCCTCCTCTGCTACTCCAGTCCTTCTGCCAGCTTCCCAACCAGGTTCCCTGAGTTCTCAGCTTGATGCTTGGCTCCAAGCATCCACCTCTGCTTTGGTCAGTTGCTGGCCGGACCACCCCAAGAACTTCCATATTTGGTTCCTGTCCGCAAGCACCTCTTGACCACGCAACAGTGTTGAGTTTGGAGTCTGCAGACATAATGTATCCTCAGGTGGGGTAGTTCCCCAGTTGGCCCTTCCTTCAGTCTCTGTTCCATTTTTTTGTCACTGTTCTTCCTTTGGACAAAAACATTTCTGGGTTAAAAAAAAAACTTTGAGAGGGGTGGGCGGCTCCTGATGTCCTTCAGCAGAAGAATGGATACAGAAAATGTGGTACATATACACAATGGAGTACTACACAGCGATTAAAAAACAATGACTTCATGAAATTCTTAGGCAAATGGATGGAACTAGGAAATATCATCCGGAGTGAGGTAACCCAGACACAAAAGAACTCACATGGTATGTACTCACTAATAAGTGGATACTAACCCAAAATTTCACAATGCATATGATTCAACCTACAGGTCATAGAAGGAAGGAAGATCAGGGGGCGGATGCTTCAGTCCTGCACTGAGTGGAGAATGAGATGATTGTGGGAGATGGAAGGAGAGGGGGACAAGGGAGGGAGAAATGAGGAAGAAGAAATAAGGGTAGCAGTATCAGAATCTGGAGGAGACTTGAGAGAGGTACAGAGGGTCAGGAAATGGAGAAGAAATAGGTAGCAGGGGGATGAGGAACTGGGTATTGCCTCTGGTGGGTCCCAGACACCAGAGAAACGTGAGGCTCCCAGGATACAACAGAATTGACTTTAGTTGTCTTCCTTTGTTTATGCTTCATTTTATTTTAGAGTTTGGTATTCGCCTTATTGTATTCCCATGAAATACATTAAGATGTCTGTGTATGTGAGTGTGTGTGTGTATGTGTGTGTATGTACGTTTGTGTGTATGTGTGTGCATGTGCACTCCAGCACTCTAAATCTGCATTGTTTGTTTTTAGTTTTGGTCTGATAGCATTAGTTGAAGTAGATGTTTTAATGATATTTTTTAAAGTATAATAATTGGTTTTCTACAGTTTTATTTCACTGTGAGTTAATTTTCATAATTTCTGTTTCCTAGAAACTAATTCACATACAAAATGCTTCTTTTTAATTAATATCAGTATGTTATGACATTTTAATTTTTAATTGCCTTATATCTAGGATCTCTTTCCCAGGAAAGTCATCTGCTCACACAGTGTTTCCTAAGTAATTATCACAAATATTATATGCTACACGCATTTTCAGTCACCCTTCTTCCCACATCTCCTTTTCTGTTCCTCAGAGCTTATGCTGAAATTTTCTTTCTTACATTGAGGTTTTTAAAAATTTATTTAATAATTTTAATGGATCCAAGAATGGAGTCATGTGAGATTTTCCAGTGCTTGTGAGAAAACTCCAAGAAAACAAGATCCTTGTGACCTTAGTTTCTTCAAACTATGGAATTGTTCTTGTGCTCCTTCAAAGCGTGGGATGTGCTTTTGTGCACCTCCCAGGTGTAGCAGACTGGAGTTAGCTTACTTCAGATTACTCATTACAACTAGCTGTTGTTATTTGTTTCTATGCCTCTATGGAAATGTTTTCTCCATACCTGCATCCTCTGCCATGAACAGTTTGCCCTTGCTTTCTTAACCCATGTGACTTCTCTTAACCCTCAGAGTACAAATTGTCTGATGCCCTGAATAAAGTCTCATGCAGCATGAGACTTTAATCTGCCTCATTTATTGGCTTTATTCTCCCACGTCTTGTCATCTCTAGAGCAGTGACCTCTTATCTTGTAAAAATCAGTTTTACAGTTTGTTTTTCTAAGTTAGAATTCCTTTATTATGTAAATGCCAATTTCAGTTTTCTTACACTTAAATTGTGATATATATGTATATATATGTATATATATATATATATATTTCTCAGTCAACTTAGAATATATTAATATATATTATATATAAATTATATGTAATTAAAAATTAAAAATTAATTTTTAATATGTATATTAATTTACAAGCTAGTGATTAATTCTCAAAATTAAAACATGGCTATTAGCTTGCCCTTAATTTATGTATTATTCTTTTATTGTTAAATAAGTGTCACACAATGTGTGACTTGTGTGACTTATATTCATGTGACCTAGAGTGCTATGGCTTTTACAGATAGCTTCTTAGATACAAATGCCATTATAATTTCATTAAGCCAAGCCCATTCATTTTGACTATTTGCTTATATTGTTTTTCAAAGACTAGGAAAGTATGTTAAAGTGGATTAGTACACTAGTGATGGATTTTTCTATTTATAATATTTGGTTTATATTATTTTTTTCTTATTACTTAGGACAAATGTTCATTATTCTGCAAATTTTATTTTTTATTGTATTGTCACTTATTAAATAGACAGATCTTTAATCCTCCTTTAATTCATATTCTACTTTGCCTGACAATAATCTTGCAACACTCTACTCTTTTCACATTTTCCAGATGTAATTGTTTTGTTCTATTCTATTCTATTCTATTCTATTCTATTCTATTCTATTCTAGGCCCTCCCCAACCACCACTACCTTAGAAAAGGACGTCATTAGAAATAAGGTTGTTACACAGGTTATCAGTTAACATGTATTTATAGTGGCTTAGAGTAGACCTTAATTGGTGTCCACTTAGTGAGGGGAAATTTAGACAGAGACATGTTCATGTGGAGAATGTCATGTGACTGTGACAGAAAAGAAAGCAAGGAGGAGCATACATCCATAGTGACAGGCTAACTGAGAATAGAGTCACCTAAGGATCTGAACAGAAAAAAATTGCAATACTTTTCACAGGTGTAATCCAACCTGCATATTCCTTGATCTCAGCCTTGTGCCTTACACAGCTGTGAATTTCTGCTTTGTAAACCTCCTGGATTGTGGTAATTTGTTACCACAGTTCAAGAGATTAACACACTTCATTCTCAGACTCATGCTTATTTATCTTGTATATATCTGTATTATGAACAAGAAAATAATCAACACAAAAGTAACAAGGATAGCATGAGACATAGATCAGCGCTAACCCTGAATCACTATGAAAATGCAACTTCAATGACATTGTACCACCCAGGCTCTGGCATTGAGATCAATCAGGGTTCAGATTAGTTGTGATTCAGGTCCACAGTGGAGAAGGCACTAGAATGCTTACTTGTTAATGCTCACAGTGCTGGGTAAACTGAGGCAAGCCTGGAAATGTAAAATATCAGGCTCTCACTTGTTTCATCTGTACTGCATGTTCCCCTCTATGCGCCTTTCTCTCAGAGGTTTCCTGTGTCCCTGTTTCCCACTGTTTTGTGGTGGAAATAAGCCAGAATTTTAGACGGTAATTACCAAGTATCCATTGAGAGCAGGTAGTAATGTGTACATTCACTTTTAAAAACCCGATATTATCAGTAGTTGCTTTGTAATTATACTATTTTGACATGTGTAAGTGCATTGTAATGATGACCATATAGTATATTAAGGCCACATTTTTGTGTTATTCATGTTTTAATAAACTTCATTTTTATTACCTTTAACTTCTCAACCATTTTCTCAGAAATCTTGTGAATTTTGTTTTACTTTTATTTTATGTATATGAGGCTTTTTGGCAGCATGTGCATCGGTGTCCCATGTCTATGCCTGGTACCTGTGGAGAGAGATAGTGCTGAAGTAACAGACATGAGTGCCATGAATAGGTTTCTGACAGGTCTAATTGCACAGAATATTGTTAATCGAACAGGCTTTTTTTCCTTATTGGTAAGCTCTTATTTTACTTGAATATTCAAGGGATTTTTCTTTCAGATTAATAGAATAATTCCTGAAAATTAGCCTCGCAATGTATATCAGTTACTAACATCACCTGCTATTTAATGGACCCTTCTATTTTAAAATAATGAGCAATTAAGCTCAGAAAACTTTCCTGTTCTAGCTTGAGATATTTCTTCTCTTGAGTATCCCCTCATCCTTGATCCGTAATATATGATTATCCTGTCTATAAGCAATACATTTTAGTTTTTTAGTATCTTTTCTTCTCCCTTTTCCCTGAGCCATTTGAAAACTAAACAAAACAAAAACCCAAATCTATATTGTACTCCAAACCACTATTAGTCAGCTTGCTGTCTCAGAAGAAATGTCAATGGCAGACTCCAGAGGTCTCAGTCAATAGTCACTTTGCTCTGCTGCTTGTAAGTCTGTGCCAAGTCGGAATCATCATAGGGAGAGCAGGACAGAAAGAAGCGTCCTATGTTACGGGAAGAAGAGACAAGGAACAAAGTCACCCTTCAAGGGCACACTCTCAAAGAGCTACTTCCAACACCTGGACTCCACCTCCTAAATCTTCTGCACCTGTCAGCGGCCCTTTAAGTTATGAAACCATAAGTGCCTTAGTGCATTTGTGAGGGGAGAATTCTCGAGATTCTTCACCTCCCAAAGACGCCACCTATGAGCACTGCTGCACTGAGGACCTGCCTTCAAAATATGAGTCTTTATGGGATGCTGAGGACCCATTTCATAGCAATCCTTTATTCTTTTTTTGCTTCAGAATGCAACGCATTTAATTTTACATGGCTTACTACTTAAAATCAACCCCAAACATTTTGGGTACATTAGTCAGGTCCAGTTCCCACTGGACTTGGTTCTAATTACTGATACCACTTTCTTCTTACAGTTTTGGATTTAGAATCTTTTTCTAGTATGTGAAATTTTATTTTCTTTTTTAAAAACAATTATGGACTTGCAATGGTGCTCTGACATTAGTTCAGTTAAATAAAAAAGTACAGAAAATTATTGTTTTGAACTGGGATTCTGAGAAGTGCCCAACAGACCAAATCAGAACCAGAATGTAGTCAAAACCAACTTCAAAACAGACCAGGTTCGGGAAACTCTTTGAAACAGTAACTGGTCAATAAAGAATTCCTTTCTGTTTTCAAGCAACAAAGACAGTAACTCTGAAATGACTAAATCACTTTTTGTTTTGTTTGCTTCATTAACCTTTTTCTGCCTTTAAAGCCAATCTCTCTGGCTCAGACCATTGAAGCTTCCTATACTTTATAGGTGGGCTGCCATTTACTTCATACATTTCCAACAACAGCTAATCTGATGTTTTAAATTATGTTGTTAAAATTTGTTTGTAGCATCCTCTGGCTCGTCCTTTCTGACCTATACCAGTTTCATTCTGCACAGAGTAATCTCAGATGGGATATCACAACCTGTTCCATGACTTTAACTAATGACAACAGTATTCCTTTCTTCGCTTGGGAAACCTAGAAATAAACAGTACACTTTTCTGTCTTTTTCCTCCACTATGGGTTGCATTTGAAAACACTAACAGTTTAGAAAGTAAACTGTAAGAGTTCTAATTAAATATAAAGCCCCAGCTGAGTAGTACAGGGACAGTTCCTGTGTGTCACAGCTAAATCCCTTTGACATCTTTTTACTCAGTAAATTTTCTCAAGATGCTTCAATAATTATATCTTAGATTAGGACCCATTATTCTTCTTCAGTGGCTTGGACCCCATGTTTAACTGCTCTAGCTACATCACACCACAAACTAGTTACTGAAAACAGATGGTCAGAGACTTACCCAAGACTCTAAAAATTATGATTATACTTTATATATAATAATTAAAGGTAAAGTGCTCAGATTAAGAATGAAATATAGTATAGTATATTATAATAAATATAATATGATTAATAATAATAGCTAGTGATTTCAATAAAGAGTTGCTAAAGTCAGTCACACCACCAGCTAAGGAATTTTGCCTTGGCTCCTCACTTCCAAGTTCAGGCAATTATTTCTTTTCCTCCACACAGTTTAGCATGTTATAGAAATATCACATGGCTCTCTATAGTATGGTGTTCTTTTTCTTTTGACAATGCAGTGGTTATCATAAAGAAAAGCCATATTTACATCAACCACAAATTCAATATAAAGCTGCTAGAGAATCCTAAGGTCAGTCTGGAGGGAGGAAGCTCTCCTAAAGAACAAGTACTTGACACTGTCACTTATTCAGGGGTTGGAAAATCTCTTCTCTTCTCTTCTTTTCTTTTCTTTGCTTTGCTTTATTTTGTTTTGTTTGTTTTAATTTTCCTTTTTTTCCCCAATCTGCTTTTCTACCATTTTAATTACATGCACATATTAAGGTCAGTTCTAGGTTGAGGAACTAGCAATACAATAGATGCAAATAGTCAAGAAACAAGCAAGACAATGAACACAAATAGTCAAAGAACAAGCAAGGCAATAAACAAAGTCCTGTGATCACTCCCACGATCATTATTTCTAAGGGCTTGTCAGGATGACCAAAATATCTGAGCCTACTTCTCTGTCCTGGCCCAAAGTTATTTTCATGCCTGAAACCTACATCTTTGTTCTAGCCTAAGATTTAGATTCCTGCCTGAAATTACTTCTTTGTTCTAGCTTAAGGTTTAGATTCCTGCTTGAAATTACTTCTTTGTTCTAGCCTAATGTCAGATTCCTGCCTGAAACCCATTTCCTTATCCTTGGCTCAGATTCCTGCTTGAAGCCCATTTCCTTGTCCTTGGTCAATGTCAGATTCCTGCCAAGCAGCCCCTAACCTCTCCACAACTCCCCCTTTTTTATTTCATGAACAAGATTGAGTACGTTGTCGGCCATTCTGACAAAATGCCTTCCCTACCTGTCGTAGAATATGCATTATCAAAAGCAATGCACTTCTGTCTTAGGTTGTTAAGGCTCTGTGTAGAATCTTATCCATCCTTGGCTTGCCAGCCTGTCAAATTAATAACTCTGTCTGGGGGTCCATTTTCAGTTTCAAGTCATGTACTTTGGCTGCCAACATGTTGATGTTGTTAAAGACAAATTTTAACATGATGGGCAGGAATAAAAGCATTCCCAGAACAAAAAGGGCTAGCATGATCAAGCTATATATGCCATTCCTGAAGCTTGACCAAAATGGAAATACTCACCTCAGGACATGGATAATTTTATCAGCAGTATCTGCAGCATCAAAGCTCAGCAGAGCAACATTCTTTAAATTCATAATCTCACTATCCAGAGAGGTATTAGAATTATGCCAAATACACTGCAAGTGTCTTTAAACTTTTTCCTAATTATAATGACTATCATTGTAAGTTTTAGAAGTAACACAGATCCATTGGTATTTGGCATGGCACTTGAGATGGCTTCTTACTCTTAAACTCTGAACCTCCTTCCAATAAATTGAATGGGATAAAGAGCATCAATCCATTGTTCCAAACACCTATCTAAATCCTCTTGTATACTCAACACATTAGTAACATTTTTTTTTTCTAAATGATTAACAAAAGTAGGTGTCTTAACTTCTTGTGTCAAAGCAATTACAGAAGCAGTGGTGCTAGCAATTAATGTAATTAAAGCTATTATACCAGCAATAACCAAGTCTACTATCCTCTTGATTCTGCTTAAAGCCTGACTCACTTCTTCTAGTACTTGCAACTTTTTTTACAGAATACCAAGGTCCTGTAATACTTAGGGCAATAAAACAAAAGCTAGTTGATAAATCCCCATAACAAGCCAGCTTTCAGTTTGACATATACAGAGGCGGATGCTCGCAGCCAACCACTGAACTGATCAAAAGGTCCCCAATGGAGAAGTTAGAGAGAGGACTGAAGGAGCTGAAAGGGTTTGCAGGTTGGAAAATCTTAAGGGATTTCCCAGCTCAAAACGCCTGGTGTGAGATACTGGGAAAGAGGAGATACTGTAGTACTTTTTGCATCTCTAGGGTTGAGAAGTTCACATTTAACACTGTGGTTCTTCTCTACGACCAGCTAACTGGGCTACTTTGAAGTACATAAGCATAGTGCAAGTGATGGTGTACTTCACAGCCAATTTGATTCTTCATTTGTGATAGATGCCAGGAACCTAAGAACACTTTTACCATCTCTTTAAATGAGGGAATTTATAGTTTATTCCATTTATTAGTTTTTATTATATAAAAGATATTATGTCTATGACTATGATTCAAGTTGTTAAGCATACACATATTGCACATGTACGTGTGTGTATGTGTGTGTATATATGTGTGTGATAAAAAATTGTTATTTTCATAAAACCCAAATTGCTTCCTGATCTTCACGGAAAGGGAATTTTCAGGTAAAATTTATTAATTTATAAGCTTGTATCTATGTTTGGCAAATAGATTTTGAACTTCTCAGTGTTAAGCTCCATAGAATTAAAATAGCCATGTTTACAAGAACTTGAAGGCTATAGATTTATGGGGGTCCAGTAGCTCATACTGTAAAAGCCAAATAAGCTGGTAGTAGATAGACCCAATAATAACTGGCCTCTCTCTCAGTTCTTCACCGTGAGTAAACCTAATGTTGTGACTTGAGAATGCAGTGACACCATTCAAACTTTTTTTTTCATCTTTGGAAGCCCAAACATTAGCTTAATATAAGCAAAAGATGGGTAAATTCATTTGATCAAAATTTATGTTTGTATTTCTGTGTGTAATAAAATGTGCTAGAGAACAGGGGAAGCTAAGATACTGTATCAAATAGCTTACAGAGGAAAAGAATGAACAGTTCTATTACCTACAACTACAACCCAAAATATAGAAAAACAAAAGGGACAAAGTGGAGCCTAAAATGCATTTTTATAAAAGCATTATTGAGTTGAAAGGAAAAGAAAAAGAGATCACCAGGACTGAGAAGCTACCAAGCCAAACATGTGAATAGCTTTATCACTACAGGCCATAAGGGAACTAACTGCAGGTGAGGAAGTCTAAGAGGCTGCATGCTAGGTTCAGTACTGAGGAAGGGATGCATAGCTCTCAGCCCAGTAAGGACAAGTACCAAAATGATGCAAAGCATCTCGGGTTGCAGAAGGTCACACTTTTCATTGAAAAGGCTGGAGTTGGGGAGAATTGCCCATATGTCCAACAAACTACTGGCAGAGAGAGTTCCATTCACAAAAGGCAGTGAAGATAACACCCCCATCCCTCATAGAAACTAAACCCAAGCCTGAACACTATGTAAGTGAATATTAGAGCTGCCAAAGGGAGAGAAAGAAATGTAGTTTCACAGGCAGACAGGTCTGTGGTGATGCTGGTGCAAGCAAACTTCCCTCTGGCGATGCCAGAGAAGTAAAGTAATGCAGCCATACACTGTAGCAATTCCGAGTAATGGCAAGCAAATGCGTTCATCTCATCACACTATTTGTAATGTTCTTTCCTACTGCATACCTTTTGAAGTTTACTGTAAAACTGTATCACCCTTTTCCAGCAATAGCCTCAAAATCAAAATGCTTTCTGGGCACCCACTTCTGAATACACTGGAGACCAAGTCATCAACATAAGAGTCTGGAGAGACATTTAATGGCAGAGCCAAACCACATGTGATGCCTCTCTTCCTCTCACATAACATTAAGCAACAGACAAATGCTATGGACTTATCTTCCAATCACTTTTGGCATCAGATTATTTTTATGTTTACCAAAGATCCATGCTGCCACTCTGTTCCCTCAAAACCAGGCAGCACCCTACTGTTATTTCTATACCTGACCATGCCAAATCTACTTCCACTAAGGATTCAAATTAATTTTTTGGTCAGTCCTCTGCTCAAACCATTCCATGCTTTCTTATATATTTTAGAGTGAAAGGCAAATTCATTAAAAAGTTACCTACTCTTATCCCCTCTTGATGTCACTTTGTAACCCCTGGCTGATGGCTAACCCTACTTCAACCACTTCAAGCCTGACTTCTGTTCCTAGAGAATAGGCTATGTCACAGTTCCCAGCCTGATTGCTGGAACCATTTTGCTTGGGTTTCGGTCTCAACTCAGAATGTGGCTTTAATCAGAGCATTCTTCTTTGGGTGCTTGCTGACTGTGAGCTCGAGATGACAGCAGGAGTTGTTCATAGTATCACATCACTGGCTCTCAATGAGGGGACAATTTTGTCCCCTAGAAAACACTTATCAATGTTTGGACACATTCGCAGTTGTCACAGCATGATAGGTATCCAAGGCTGCTGCTGTGCATCCTACAGTACAATGAACAGAGCCATAGAGTGACTCAGCCCCAACAGCCAACTGTTATCCTATAAGGATTAAGTGAAAAACACACAGAACAATGTGGGTCATGTAGGAAGCACTGATTCGTTTTCTGAATATATATATTATATAATACATTAAAATTAAGTACAATATACAAATAATATATGTCATCCATGTGTGTTATATTCATTATTGTATGATGATGAACAATAAAATGTGTATGTATGTCTACATGTTGTTTATATTCTGATTTGTGTTTCTTCTTCGAGATTTTGTTTTTGTTTTTTGTTGCTGTTTGTTTGTTGTGAGAGTTGGTTTTTGTTTTGTTTTTGTGGCTTGTTTGTTTGTTTTTTTGCTGGCTACTCCCTTTTGCCCCAAATTGTCTCACCACAGATAACACTTTTATTATGCATCTTCTTACTTCTACATCTTTCTGAAATACCTATCAGAGACTTCCTTGAACATCTTATCAAAACTGCAGTAACCTTGCATTTTTTTTCTTTCACTTTATAGACTATAAAATGGAAACCTTATCTGCATCTGAATACCTGAAATACTATATAGTTATTGACTGATTCCTGTGTGGACTCTAGAAACAATTATTTGTATTCTCATAGTGGGCGTATATCATAGTATACATAAATGCTGCAAAGAGATTGCAAAATGCTTGCAGGCAAATATCATAATGTATGGCATGTTTTACTCAGTATACTCTAGTGCAGCACTCAGTAACCATTAAGTGTTTAGCCAACCTTGTGAAGATATTCAACAGACAGTTGGTATGCATATGTCCAGAAGTGAACAATAAGTATGAAGTAAAACAAGAACATGTCGAGTCATTTAAATTAAATTAAATTAAATTAAATTAAATTAAAAATTTTGTCTAGATAGTTCCAACTCAGAACATGCCTTTTAGTGAAAACAGGTACCAAAGAATCATATAATTGTCTTTGCCAATCTTGATTCTAACATCAGTCTCTAAATGTTCCTCTGAAGGTTCCAATAGCTAGTAACTACAGAATATAATTCAAATAGTTCCTCACTTGTCAGGGAACATTCTAGCAGGAACTGGAGAAGAAAAAGGAAGAAGATGGACTGGGATTTCTTGAGTAAATATAATATAAAATAATTCAAATGTGAAGAACACACATGAGACCCACAGTACATCTGCATTTGGGGCAAAATGGGACTTTGAAGATATGCTGCCAGGTGGAAACGGCCCTTTCTATGACAAATATACTCCTGTAAGTGGCAGTTTTCATACCAAAACGATACCATATTCTTAGCACGTCACCTGTGTCCATGACAAAAGCAAGGACAAGCCATATCTGAGTGCTCTCCCATACCCTGGGACTGTACTGATCATTTCATATGGTGCCTATAGATGGAAGCACTGTTTTAGAAGGCTAGCAAAGACAGTCTCAGACAGACCCTCCTCAAGTTCTCAGGCACACAACCTTCCCAAAAGGATTTCCAAGAGTGTCGTCAGCCAACCAGTGGTGCTTGCTGCTTTTGTGTAGTTTTTATATTTTACAACTCAGTGGCATGGTTAAAATGCTTTTGACATATTCAATTACAAAAATTATAACAAAATTCCAACTTGGTGAATACCCTATTCCTTACAAAATTGCTACTGGACTAAAGAAATAACTATTTTTAAACTGTTTGCATATGTTCATTTGTTAAAATGTCGTCCCAGCCCATATTTTGTATGAGCTCTGAGGAGTAAGCAATACCCCTAGAGAGGAGATTTCTTGTTTCTTTCCTATCCTATCTCTCAGTTTATATGAACATGGTGTTCTTTACAAGCTCATTTACTCATATTCTTTCTTGTGTACTCCCTTTACTGGAGTTTATGACCTCCTCATTATTCTCACAAGGATCTTGTGCATTCCTAGTCTTTCTTCCTCACACCATGTGAACACATCCTTCTCTACCCACCCATACTGTCTCTTCATTTGTTCATACTTCCAACTCCCTGCTGCTATCTTTTTGCATTAATACATAAGGCTATGTCTGTTCTCTAAGCTCCCAGTCATCACTTCAAACTGTGTGCTTCTATCTTGTTTAAGGAAAGCAGGGCTGGAGAGAAAGCTCAGCAGTTAAGAGCGCTTAATGCTTATTTTGGAGGATCCAAGTTTGGTTCCTAGCACTCACATAAGGCAATTTACAGCTGCCCATAACTCCAACTATAGGGGATCTGATGCTTTCTTTTGACCTCTTGGGAACCCACATATATGTGCATACAATCACATAAACACATACACATAAATAAAAAAAATTAAATACTTTAAAAATTAAGTTCTATACATATATAAATTCAAATGTCTAAACATTTTGTTTTATATTATGAACATTCCTTGTAACTAGTACCTAGGTCATAGAAAAGAAAATTAACAGACTTTCACAACTAAACTAAATCAGGGGGTTACTGCCAAATGGCACCAGAAATAATGCTTCACAAATGTAAAATAATATTTAAAAAAAAAAAAGAAATGAGAATGACAAACATGCACTGTCCCTAGGAAAGGGATGTCAAAGAATTCCAACCCTTAGCTATTACTCAAAACAATACGGCATCAGTCTTAAAGCCCAACACCAAAAGACTGATCATTAATATTAATTCAGAAGGTTTCTATTAAAATAATCAATGTTTCATTTTTTATATCTCACCCTTTTTGGTGTAATAAAAATAATAATGGCCAGCAGTGAATTAGGAATGGGAAGACTATGATCAATTTAAGTGTTTGCAATATTATTTGAAAGCCTTGGTTCAATACTTGGACAAAGAGAAAAGGAAACAATGGAGTTCAGATTTCTATCTTACATATCTACCTGAGAGGCAACAAATAAAGATAGAGAAAACAAGTAAAGAAATATTGGCAATGAAAGAAAAATCGTAAGTACAATAAGTAATTTCTTGGTATGCTGCTTGCATTTATATTGCATATGACGTCTTAACATAAAAGCTCTGCAGATCCTTGGCTCTGGACAGCTGAAGCTTAGAGAGATCTAAGCCAAGATTTTGAAGATGTCAAGATGAAAACCTTGACTCTGTAAAGACCCATTAACATAAGCCTAAAAGTTAGATCATAGAAGAAATTCTGCAAAGGAAAGAAGGGAGGAAGGAAGGGATGGAGGTAAAAGAGGAAAAAGTCATGGTCTATAAAAATCACAAAAAATAAAATGAATACTAAACCATTGGTCTGAGGAGAGTACAAAGTTCGGATCCTGGGTGCCTTTGGACACACATTTCCATTGCCTACTAAATAACTAACCTTGCTGCACGTATGCTTCTATGCTATGCCACCTCATTTACTCTATATTGCTGATGTCTCAGCACTGAATTCATGTTGAGCAAAAACTATGACTCAGGTCCAAATTAACACATTTCCCCTCCAAAGCGTAACACAGCCTCTTGCTCTTGGAGCTATAGAGAGAACTAAGACTATATTTGAGAGCCATATTAAACAGAGAAATCAGCAACAGGAACCACAAAATGGGAAGGTAGTACTAACTTGATTACCAGGGCATCATGTACATGCAGCCAGTGAGGTAGGCAAGCATAGCCTTGAGTATCCTCCGTGGAAAGATATTTAAGTCCTTCAAATGCTTACCACTCTGAGCATATCTATAAATGGCTATGAACATGCCACGAAGAATCTTGGGGGTATGCATCAACTGTAGTAAGTAGATGAATTTGAAATTAAGTTATCTCCCAGTAATTAGTATCAACTGTAGCTACAAGTGCTTGAAGAGAAATAAGAAGTGTCATTTAGGGAGGCACAGTGAATCTGTCATGTCCAGGGAGTGAAGCAGCTGCCGATGGGCTAGGGATGAGTGTGCAGTGAGTCAGAGAGTTAGAAGGGCAAAGAAGAAAACCGAAAGGCTTTCTGAAATACAGAAGAAGTATACTGTTCCTCAAACCCAATAAAGAGAACAGAGATTAAACCAATTATAGCTGTCTTTTTAACTTAATTTGGGAAAGCAGCCGAAACAACCTAGGCATTTGAAGGGCTAAGAAGTGTACATACTGGCATGTTTAGCTGCAGTGTTGAAAAGCAACACTTCAAGCAAATCAGCTTGAAAACGGGAAGGAAGGAAGGTGTCATCTATGCCTAATAAAATGGCTATAAAAGGAAAAAATAGTGTTTGACACATTTGCCTTTTTATAAATTCCAAGTCTCTTGCCCCAGCTGTAACATTAGCTGGCTCAGGGAAGGAAGGTAGCTTCACTGAGATATACAAAGATATACGAAAGTCTAAACAAATGTACACATAACCATAAACATTTCTGACCTCCTAAAATTACAAATAAAAACTTAAACCATTGAAGCTATACCAAGATGTGGTCTTTGATACTGAGAAAAAACCTCTAAATATTAAGCCACTAAATATGTCTTATTCTTTTCAACAGTACCTCACTGGGTAGCCCTGGCTGGCCTTGAACACACTTTGTTGACCAGGCCAGCCTTGCAAACAAGGATCTGCCAGACTGTCTCCTGAGTGCTAGACTTAAAGGCATGTGTCACTAAAACTGGCTTAAAATATATCTTCTCATAGCTGAATTTTTAAAATACAATTAAAGAAACTTTTTTTTTCAATTTGTAAAATGTTTATTAGGTTATTGACCAAAGAGCATTTGCCACAAGGGAAGGGGGGTGTCTTCATCTTTTAAAATCAAAGATTTTCTAACCTTCTATTTTATGTGTGAATAAAATACCTACTGACTAAGTGCCTGTGGCCCTATTCATATAATATTCTTTCCATTTTCAATATTTCTGTTACACCACTGGAATAAAACCCTGACAAGCCAGAAGAGAAGGAGACATTTCAGAAACTGAACAAATGACTATGTAAACATAGTTTGACAACTTAGGTCAATAGTGATAAAATACTCTTAAGTAACCTAAATGTTGACCCCTGAAGGCCCTCAATATAGTAAATGTGTCAGAATGAGTCATAGAGCAACTAGTGTGGTGTTCCACTTTGAACATGATTGAGTTCCTCCCACACTGACACCCAGGGGCCCCATCCTCCAAATGTCTGGAAACTCAAGAAAATACAAAGCCCACTGCTGCTAAGTGCTGAGGGGTGAGCTCACACACAGGGCTTGAGGGAAACCTGTACTTAAGGGACTTGTGCTATTTTTTCCAACAAAAGCAGAAGGCAGAGGTAGCAGCCATCATAGCAGTGGGAGAGTGGGAGATGTTCCAGAAAACGCGGCAGTGAGAAGCCTCATGTTTTCGAGAAAGCCCTGCTTCAGGCTCTGAAAACCTTCGACCACATATATGTACGACAAACTGGAGTCGGCCTGAAAGAACCGAGCAGGCATTTGAACTCTCTGCAAAGGAGAGTTTACAAGGTGGATATAAGCAGCCAAACTGATTGAAAAGCAGAAAAATTCAGCACTATGTCAGAAATAATAAAAGCACTATGTCATCACCACCATTCCCAATGGGTACATAGGCTATGATCACCAGGGAAATACGGTCCCTTCTCAAGAGGACATGTAATCATTAAACACCAGTCCAGATGTGGTCTAGATGTTAGATTGCTAGACTATGATCTTAAACATAGCAATTTTGTGCTCAATGGTGTAAAGAAAATACAAGAGTGAATGAAAAAAGTAGAAAATGTCAGCAGAGAAATTGAAATGAGTATGTATGTATGCATGCATGCATGCATAATGTGTGGGGAGAGAAGGAATGTAAAGCCTGGAGCTTAAATACACCATGGCTACATTGCTTTTAAAGCTTAAGGCAGAATCTGTAAGACAGATATGAAGAGTTGCTAAGTAATGCCTTGTTCCCTTTTCTTCTGAGCCTTGTCCTGAGCTGTCCCAGCCCCAGCTGTTATTGGGTATAATAGTTAGGTCAGAAGGGAGGGGTCTTAAGGATTAATACCTTTATAACGTTTTAGGGACTTTGTTTCACCCCTTTATCATTGGAGGTTACAGCAAGGAGAGAGAGCTACCTATGAACAAAAAGGAGGTTGGCTCTCTGCAGACACCAAACCTGTAACATCTTGACCTCAGGTTTCCTAGTCTCTGGAATAGGAGAAATTAATTTTTGTGGCTTAGAAGCAACCTCTTTTATGATATCTTGCTAGAGAAGCTTTAATGAAATAACATACTCGTTCTAGATAGTCCTGAATAACCATCATAAACATTAATAATTTATAAATATTTGCATATATGTTCATCATTTAAAATTTTTCTTTGTGGGAACCAAGCCTACCAGTACTGGCTTCACATTCCCAGGCCCCTGTCTGCAACATAACCCCACACCTAAGACTTAGAGAACATTGCAGAATCAGGAAGATAAAGACTGTGAGGGAGGATCACAATGGCTATTGTGAGCTAGTGTCTTCCATGTGTGACAAGAAAACTGCCAACCATGAAATCTCAACAATATGCTTTCCTAGACAGCACTGGTATGACCACACACGCCAGTGCAGATGAGGTAAATATGACAAGAGCCCACCAGTAGATCAAAAGCTATAGGCAATGAATCATGTAGAAAGGGGAGAAATCAGTCTTCCCCAAGGATGAAACCTTCTGATAGGTTATCCAATTCCAAATGGTCAGCCCTAAGCCCTTTTACATATGAGAAACAATAAATCAACTCAACAAGTTATACATAAACATAAATATAAACATATGTGGTGGTTAACAAGATTAATAATTTGAGAGGGAGTTGGAGGCACAGAAGTTGGAGAGGGAGAGAGAAGTATGGAAATGACCTAAATTAGACATGTATCAAATTCTCATAAAAGATTGAAATAAAAAACTTTATTTTGTCAAATCGATTCACTTGATATTAACAATAACCTTTGATCTAAATATTGCAGTTGTTAATGTTTTGTAGATTGAAAAAAAAGAAGAAAGGAAGAGGGGAAAGGAGAGAAGATTAGAGGACTCTCACCGGGTGACTGGGAATCATCCGGCACACAAGCTCATTAAGGTGTCAATCTTACCTCTGCTTAAGGAGGACTCCCAGCTTGGTGAAAGTTTATCATCTTGTTCTATCTAAAGATTTTATTCAACTCTAACTCCAACACCTGCTCTCATTTTTACAAATTGCACGTCCTATAATAGAGACAGATTTTATCATACCAACAAACCATAGCAATAAGTTGAAAGCCAGTGTGGAATCCTCCTGCAGGGCCCCAGCCTTAGTGGCTCACTAGATTTGCAGCATGCTTGTCGGAGTTCAGCTGCTCAGCTGGAGCTGCACACAAGCCCGGCACTCTGTGCTGTGACCTTTCCTGCAGCTTCCTGTGTCTCTTGAACAGGGTCTCTCACAGACGATCTTTACATTCTTCTATGTGTGTTTTTCTTCTTCTGGTTAAAGCCTCATGTATTTGCTTGTCAAATCGGGCAGTTGTGGAAGAGAAGGGTTAGAAATGTTGTTTTATTGTTTTATTTCATAGTAAGAAGAGGTGTAACCTTGCTGAGAGGGTGACAAATTCAGTTATCGTCAGCCAGCTCGTGACAGGCTTTATCAGAAAACCAAACAAGGGAAGAGTATGTGTGTCTGCTACCGGCTGTCACAGTATTGAACAATGAATGTTTGATGAAGCCGACCTGCAAATACACACAGCTCTGTGGAAGTCAGATTTAAGTAGCAACTAGCTGACAAAATTAACAAGAAAAGGCCTTGGTAGAGGATATCAAAAGAAAAGGGGGAAAAAATGAAAAGCTCTCACTTCCTTTATTTATTTGGGTATGTGTGGAAAAAGCCTGCAGGCAAAGTGGAATCTGAAATGAGGTTGCAGTTTTGTTAAGATAAATACACAGTCTTCATCAAAGCCCATATAGAAAATACAGTTTGGATAATTTACAGACTTTTTCAATTAGTCCTGCTATGAAAAGTAGAAACAGGTCAGCAGGAAATATGAGCTTGTCTGTGCCTCTTGGTGACGGGTGGCCGGCGGTGAAGCCATCCAGAGCATGATGAAGGGACCCACCCAGGTGCCAGCACTGCACGGGCCAGCCCCACACTGGTTGATCCTCATCATTTTTCTTGATGCAGAATAAAAGGTCTTCATGCAGTACAAAGTGTCTGTCCCTGAGGTCATATACACACAAGCCACACTAAGTGAACTCAGCAGCTTATATTTATGTATGTATATGTATGTAACAAGAAAAAGCACAGAAAAAGAGGCAATCAATTTGTGAGAGAGGGGAGAAAACATGGGAAGGGCTGATTGGGAGGCTTAGTAGGTGTTAGAGGGAGGAAAAGGATACAGAAAGGATGCTATTTTATTTCAATTTAATTTTTAAATAAAAAAACAAGAACAACATTAAAAGAGGGTCTTTATCCAACAAAAACAGAAATATCTCTGTGGAAAGAGTTGTATTTCTTATCTAGTCTTTGCCCTCCCAAGTTGAAATGAGGGGCTCTTTTTTTTCACTTTTAAGGGAACATGTCATATGATTATTTCAAGCCAGGGAATAAGTAAGTCCAAGGTTACTTTTAAATAGTATTGAAATTATATTTTCAAATCAATCAAAAATAAGATTTTCCCCAGCTACCACATACAGTGTTCTCATTTGTACATTTTTATATCTGACACCAAGTGCTGTTGACAGCTAGACTTGTGTCACTCTTGTGAGTTATCCTATGAGCTTCTGGGTGACAAGGATCCCCCCTCACTTAGCTTGGATTATTTGTAAGTGACGACAGAGCTGACTGTGTAATGTGGAGACACAGAAAAGACTCACCAGAAACAAGCTGTACCCAGCCCACAGTGCATCTGGAGCTCTTGTGTTCTGCTCTCCTGACACTCCTCAGCCATGCAGGATGATCCTCAATGTGGGAGCATGGCATCAGAGAGCAAACCCCACACTTCTCATTCAGCATGGCGAAGTAAGGAGACCGCCCACAACAAAATCCACATCCATTTCCCCACAGAGCACTTCTAATAGGATGTAATATAGCATAATTAACTACTCTCCCAAAGTGAGAACAGATATTTACGTGTCTGCTTTCTGAGTGAGTTTTCATTCTGTCCATTCATTTCTGAACTCATGTTTGATAACATCTAGCGTTTGACAGTGAATGAAGTATTGTTGTAAATATAAATGATGTGTTCTGTCCATCTGAAAAGTCATAGATACTATTTCTTGGGGCTTCTAGTTCTTATCTCTGCCCCTCCAAATTTTTCCAATCTATATTGAGTGGCAGAATTTCTTAAATTTTATATATATTCTATTATTTGTCTATTTTCATAGTAGTGATTAAGGTTTAATCTTAACAATAGAGATACAGGCATTAAAAAATGTCCAGATTCTATAATTGTGTGTGTGTGTGTGTGTGTGTGTGTGTGTACCATCATGCTTGCACAGATGTGGGTCTCCATGTGTGTACCCAAAGGTGCAATAGTTAGCTAGCGTTTGATGCTCTGCTATTAAACATCTGAAGGAAACCTAGAGGACGGAAAGCGCTCGTATGAAGCCGAGCTAGAGAGTGGTAATTCCACAAAGAGATGACACGAAAATGGGCTCTTCGGAGATGAGTGAAAAAGATCTGGTGCCAGGTTAACCTTTCAATTGTTGTAGTGCAGAAACAAATTGCCAGTGAGTTTTTCTTTCCCTCTGAGCATAGGGAGAAAAGATGCTAAGATGCCTGACATCTATCTTAGAAGTAAACATCAAGGCCAGTCTGATTTACACACCCTTATTGCCATGATTGGAAGCATCCCTGTGACTTCCATATCCCCAAGCCTCCAGACAAAGGATGATAAGGAGGAAGGTGAGAAGGAGAAAAAGGAACAATAGATGAGGGTGGACAGAATAAATGCTCACTTCAGTTACACAGATTCTGCCTCTTCTCTACTTAGAGATTCCTATGCACATGAAAGAGAAGGGAACTGAATTCTACATCTCACCTTCAGATCCCAGGAAAACAGCAGTTCTCAGCCTTCCTAATGCTGCAACCATTCCATACATTTCCTCATGTTGTGGTGACCCCCAACCCTAAAATTATTGGATTGTTGCTACTTCATAGCTGTAATTCTTCTACAATCACGTATCATAATGCAATTATCTGATATGCAGACTATATGATTTGTGAGCCTTGTGAAAGGGTCCATCAACCCCCAAAGGGGTGGTGACCCACAGGTTGAGAACCAATGCTCTAGGATATATGAGACTGTGTTACAAATTCACACAAGAGTTTTGTGAGATAGCTGTGATGCATCCATACAACAGGCTCTCTTTAAAGAATCTTGGTAAACCAAAGATTCAATGAGACACGCAGTTCACTCCTGCCCTAGAACTTTTCCATCTGAGCGGAAAATGTGGTCTGTCCTGGTATGTGTGGAGTTAGAATGCATTTGAAGGAAGGGGGGACTGAAATACTGAGGTGAAGGGTTTCTCAAAATTCAATAGAAACTTAGTACCTGAAGAAGCTGATTAAGTTTCATGATAGAAAGTTAAAATCCATCTTAAAAATCTTCATTACATACATGGTTGTTTAATGCTAGACCACAAGTATGTGTATAAGAACATACATATTACTTGAATATATACTCTTCTATCTACATTTCTTCTTGCAGAAATCTGACAGACAGAGTCAGCATTAGGACTTATCAGATTTTTGGGTGGACTCATTGCCTGCACTCTGAGTTTAATGTGTGTATAGCTGTAGATGTGTATAGTACAATATTTATACTATACATCTTCATAAAACCAAGAGAGAATGCTCACACTTATTTGGCTATTAATAAAGGACTCAAAGACATTGCCTTCAAAACTGTTGGAATGGAAAAGATAAACTTGTAGAGAAACTCAAAGAACTGGCATCATATGTCCCTGGCTATGGCTCCTATGTCATCCTGTTGAAAGGAAGACACTTTGATCAGATTCAAAAGGCACCAAGACTGGCGCTATTCCCAAATGTCACCCTATCTGAAACTCTAACTCTGACAGCAGAATCTGCCTTTAGGCTAGAAGGAGCTTATGAGTACTTCTTACTGTCTGGTGAAGAGTTAGTTCATGTGATTTTTTTTTCTCTACATATTTGGCTCTCTGGTAAATTCAACAGTGACATCAACATGTATGGTGAAAATGGTTCTTGCAAAGAGAAACTTAACTAACGAATTGTATGTTGTCCCAGGCTCTTCTAGGATCTCCATAATTGACACTCAATTATGTGTGTTTTAGACAAAGATCTCTAATTCTTGTGATCCAGGCATTCCCTAAGTGAGTTAATGGGTGATATTGCCTTAAGGAAATGACACATTTTCAGCAACTCTGACTTTAGTAAATGATTGAGTCACCATTTTGGCAAACACACAAAAGGCCTAGTGCTTATATTTTAGTGAGCCTGGCCTGTAAGAAGTGTCAGGAAGAGGGGCAGAGGGGAGCTACAGAGAGACAGGTCTGCTGACAAAGATTGCCTGCACTGTTCAAGGCCAAAAGGATACCAAGAGCAGTCTCAAACCCTCCCACAAATCACAGTCAGCATTGCCACACCAGGAGCCACTGGGAAGCAGATGAGGCAGGCCTTTCTCCCAAGTGTCTTCCTTGTTCTCCATCTCCACTTCATTTGCAGTGGTTCTGTTTTGATTGGTTAAATACAGGGATGTCTCACATAATATTTCACTGAGGGAAAGGACTCTGTCACTGAGGGTTTAAAAAAAAACGATACAGCTCCATCAGTTTCTAGTGTGGTCCTGAAGGAATTTCTACTTCTAAATGCAAATGGCTGGAAAGGCCAAAGAAAGGAAAGGACTGTGGACTTTGTGAAGCGATAAGAGAAAAATCTCTACTCCATTATGCAAGCCTGGAAGAAAGGATGGTTTATAAACATTGGTTTTGCAGTCCATCAGGGCGCCAGGACCCTGCGTTGCCAAGGGACACCTCCAGCGCTGAAATGAAATGAGAAGACCAGTGTTTGCATTAACATCCCCATTTGATTCACTGTTTGATTAAGACAAAAGAGAAGCAGACAGCAGCCTCGACTGCCCTGCTTCTTGCCTAGAGAAAAGACAGGACACAGAGAAGCTGTGTGCACCGGCCCCATCAGGGCAAAGAGCACAGCCGCACCTCAGGGCTGCAAGCCCCTCTTCACTATCCCCCCACCACAACAGCTACAGGGTCCTTCTAGTCCCAACACAGAAACACTTTATGGATTGGGATTGGGGGTGGGGGTTGTTTGGAATCTGGCACAGGTGGGGTTGTGACAAGGTTTCATTTATCAAAAAGTTTGGACACATCTCCGTCCGATATGAGCAAAAGTGAGTGTTGCCCCTACACTAAGCAGAGAACAGGAGCTGCTCCTCAGCTCACTCCTCAGCCTACCTCACTCCCATCCTTCTTAGGAGCTGCCCCTAACAGCATATGTGAGACATCCCTGCATTTAACCAATCAAAACTGGACAGCTGCAAATGAAGTGGAGGTGGAGAACCAGGAAGACACTCTGGAGAAAGGCCTGCCTCATCTGCTTCCCAGTGGCTCCTGATGCGGCAACGCTGACAGTGGTTTGTGGAAGGGTTTGAGAGGACGCCCGTGTTGGAAGCCTGAGTATAGAGACCATTCCCAATCTACAATGGATAAGTTTGCAATGTTTTATTTTATAGTGCAAAATATACTTCATGAGTCATTCAGCATGTTATTTTCAGATAGACTTCGTGGTGCATGAATTCCCTTCACTGTGGGCTAATATAAGTTTCTAAGTGCATTTAGGCATGTGAGACTAATTGTGACCGGTAGATTTGGTGAATTTATCCATTTCTTTTTAACCTAACATTTTCAATGTACAAACTGTTTTTAAGACGTAAGAATCGCTAATCTCTTTAGTATGAATTAGACTAAACCTAGATAATAATTTTGTGTAATACCATCAAAATTTTGCATGAGTAATACTTTTTGTGTGGTTTTTAAGTTGCTTGTTTGTATGATTGATTTTGAATAAAAGATAGGTGATCATAAAAAGTCAGTAAGGCATTGAAAATAGTGCTCTCAGCCATCCATGAATTTTGTGGGATGGTTCTTGAAATGTAATAATCAGAGTAATAATCACTCCTATGAACACATGCTTAAAATCCCGACATGAGAATGTTAATCCTTCAAACATTGCCTACACCATTGCTGAGGGGAGGTCGGGCTATCTCACCAACAAGACAATGTATTTCTTTCAGCTTTACCACAAGTCCTAAACCAAATGTCTGACATAATACGCAAGAACCTCTAGTCAGTAAAGAGAGCAGTGCTCTCATGCAGAGTCAGACAACACAGGTCCTGACCTTGCACTGTTCTTTGCAAGGCTGGAATGTAAGTTTGGAAATCCTGATTAGGATGCTGACTTTATTCCAAGATGATTCTGATGTGATGCGGCAGGAATGCCTTCCCGTTCTGCCGTGTCTGTAAGAAACCACCGAGTGAAAGGCAAAAACCAGCACTGAGAGGACTCAGGAGGGAGTCAACGGCCTTTACATCTGGTCTCTCAATGAGGCTTCGGCTCAATCTGACTTCTCTGGGTGACGTTCTCTTTCTTAAGACACATGTAGCTTCTTCTGTCCATGTGAAGCCACAGCTTTCATGCCAAAAGTAGTAAAAGACCGTTTATTCTAGTTTCTAATGAGTAACCATGGCCCAGGAGTCAAATATGAGTGTTTATGGCCTGGGAACACAGATGTACATTATCCCAATACCATTTTCCAACGTACTAATAACTTTATGATTTTTTTAACAGTATCAGCTAGATAAGGTACAGCAAAGTAAAGACGTCTCTGCTTTTCCAACTGGATAGAAGTGTCACATAGAGTGTTTCTCATAAGTTAGTTTCTAAGGTACTAAAACACCTGCTAACACAAAGGACACAGAACTATGTGGTTTTCATAAACCTTCCTAGTCAAAGCAAGCAAAAGAGGATAGGAGGACAGAGGTAGGAAAAGAAAGAGTGAAGGAAGGAGATGAAATTTTGGTTTCCATTGTCAAGAAATTGACTATTGAGTAATAAGTGAATTGCATTAGGACAAGTGTCAAGCAACAAGTATAAATAAGGTGCTTTAAAAAGTCCAGACCCAAAAAAAAAAAAAAAACAGCTCTTATCTCCGAATAAATCTAATCTTATATTTGAATACTAATGAAATCTAAGACACGTAAACGTGACTGTTAAAGCCATGGGTTGCATTTTATTTTAAATAAACAAATGGTCATTTTCAAAAAAAAAAAAAAGGGCGAGAAAAGAAAAAATTTAAGCTATAATCTTCACTCTCAGCAACAGCAGCTACTGGTTTCACCAATAAATCAAACTGCATTGTGTGATACAAAATTGCCATGATTAAGCTCATTATTCTGTACAATTAATATGTGGTGATAAAAAGACAAAAATTAAAACTCTCCATACAGAAAAACAAATTACATTAAGAGAATAACAACACTTAAATCCCCTATATGGAGTCCAAAGAGCAAGCACTCCATCAGAAAAGTCTAAGAAATGGCTTTCCAGCCTCCTTCTACCAGTGCTGATGTTTTTCAACATCTGTGAAGCTTAGAAAATGAACTTTGAAGTCAGTCCTATTTGAGGTCTCTCTATGTGATCTGTGTAAGGAACATAACTGTATAGTGACTCCATTTCTTTGCCTGAAAAACAGGAAGGCGTGGAGGGAGACCCATTAACCTCACAGATCAATGGCCAGTACTGGTTAAAGTAGTGCTACCCAGATGGGTAACCATCTCTCTTTATTCTTATTCAGATGGCTGTAGCTTCACTTCAGGCTTTTCTTCCATAAATTAACTAGGGGTCACCATGGTAAAACCTTCAGAGACAGGGACAATGATGGCAAAAGTAACCCTGTGCAGGAAGTACTACCACCTCAATGTTGACTAGCTCATCACTTCTAAAGCAACTAATGCCTTCCAGCTTTTTTAAGACTCTGACTCCACACCTACTAAGAGGTGTGGAAGAAGATATGAATTTAGCTGAGCATGAGCAAACTATGAACAAGTTTCATGTCGTTTGATTACTTTGGTGCGTGTTAGAACTTGCATGATCGTGAGGTGGAGAAGAGCTAACACTGCAAGAAAACTAGACTTGGATGCTTTCTCACTGCGGCAGTATAGGATATGTGGGCATCTCTCACAGTGTCCAGAGTCCTCTTTATTTAAGAAAAAAAATCTTATTACATTTCGTGTGTGTGTGTGTGTGTGTGTGTGTGTGTGTGTGTGTAATGGTGGTGGTGGCGGTTGTGGTGATATGTGTATCTGATGGTGTTGGTGTGTGTGTGTGTGAGTGTATGTGTGTGTGTGTGTGTGGTGTGAACATGTACTATGATGTATTTCATGGAGAGCAAAGGACAACCAACAGGAGTCAGTTCTCTCCTTGAGCCCAACCTCAGGCATCAAGGGCTGTAGCATACACCTTCGCCTGCTGAGTCACCTTGAAAGAGTCCTGCTTTCGAATGCTTAGAAGCTGATCCTAGAAATAAGTAGACTATAAAACTAACTTGTATTACTTCTGAGAGGCTTTTATAATTCTCTCTTCAAGCCATCTGTAATACTGTCATTTAATCTTCATTTCTGACCCTCATTAAAATAGGAATACCTTTTAATCTTCTGTGAAATAGATACTTTAAGCTATTACCACTCATTTTTACATGGGAATTAATGAATTTATAGTCTATCCTAAGACTATATCTTAATAAATATAATAGAGAAGAAGCATCAACAACTCCTTAAAATTCTCAAAGTATAAGGACAAAATGCAGCTCAAGAAAAATTGAGATGAAGTGGTCTACCCAAAAGAGTAAATAGAAAATTGGAGGTTATTTATTTATTTATCTATTTAAAGACAGAGTCTCTACATATTGCCCAAACAAGCCTTGAACTTGTGACCCTCATGTCTCATCCTTCTAAGTATCTAGGGCTATAAGCCAATGCCTACGGAATATCTAATTTTTTTAACAAATGAGCTAATCTTAATGACATACAACTTTGAGAGTATCTACAGGAGAGTTCTGAGACATTTTAAGTGCCTAGAAAAAGAAAAAAATGTATAAACAGCTTCCCTCTTTTCAAAGCAGATTGTAGTTTTAATATACTGGCAATTTGGTAACTAATATTTTTCACCATATTAGCATTCAAGCAGATGGTTTATTCATTCAAATTGGGAAGTGTTGAAGGAAGCAATATTCTGCTGAAGCTTATCAAATGAAGGTATCATGTATCTGATGCTGAGCCTCATTACAATATAAAATAAAGTTATTGTCAAATCAGAGTCAAGATCTTATATCTGTTTTTGTGTTACCTTAATATACATATCTAAAGAATATAATTCTTTATATATGAGTTGGAATATATTTGAGAATAGGTCTCTTCCAAAATACTTAAGAAATATCACAAATAGCTCCATATTTAATGGGAAGGGCAAATGTAAAGTCACATGACTTCTGCACATCCCATCTCTGAAGCCGGTTGGATGTTATTGTCAGTGTTTCCATTTTCTCCTTTGATACAAAATAATACCTCCCTGAGAGCATTGTGTTGTAAATGTTAAATGAAACACTATATTTCTGTGCTTTGTTTACTGAGGTATGTAATCTCATTCTGTAAATGTTTTATACATTAGGTAGAGACGTTTAATTTTTTTTCCTATTGCCAGTCACAAAACGTAACAGTTACATGTAAAAGGCATGGTCATAATATTCTGTGCTTATATATAAAGTATGACCCCTAAATTATCTATATACATGCATAAAGTCAAACATGAACTCAATATACTGTCTGCTTCAACTTCAATTGTTCAAATAAAATACTGTCTATGGTTCTGTAGCCCATCGAGTTCATCACTGTCCATCTTACTGTGATGTGATCAAGTGCTGTCTGTAAAGTCATCTGTTCTCTGCAGCACTGAAGTGTACATATACATACATACATACACACACACACACACACACACACACACACACACACACACACACACGATAACATCTACCACAGCTAAAATGCCTCCCCCCTCAGAGGGACATCCCTGATGCTGTTTCTAAGGAGCCACCATCCATTAAAGTCTCTCTGGGATAAGTCCATTTTGGGGTCTTTCAATTTTTGCCAGACATCTCCCTTTTCAGCATTCCCATATGAACACAGAGCATGAAGGCAAGCTCCTTCATAGTTAGGGGCTTTGCTGGTTCTCTGTCATATCTTTTGTACCCACTGAAGTGCTCAAGAAATATACATCAAACAGTGAGCATCCTGCAACACCTTGTCTTCTCCTGTCTTGGCCAGATGTGTTGACACCAGACACTTATTTTTTCTTCAGAACTTTGAAACTTCTGGATCAACGGCTCCACTTCTGACCATGATTTCTCCCTGGCAATCCCATTATTGAATACTGAAGTATCAAGGCTATTTCCCCAGAGCTCTGAATATATGAGCTAACCGATTGTGAACTGCCGAAAATCTCCTTCCAGCTCACTTAGAACATTGTCAGTGACAGTAATGTTGACAGTTTTCACATCAGAAAATATAGGTATAATGTGATTTCAGTCATTCATCTCCTTGGGTTGATGGGTGGGATTCTGAGCACTGTTTTTAGATGCTGGGTGAGGAATCTATGCTCATCCATTTCTCCCTCCTCCTGGCAGCCTGCCATCTCCCTGTCATCCTAAGAATCTCCCAACACCAGAATAACAGACAGGTAGTGTTTGCTAACTTCCACGCTGGCTTCCGTATGGTATCAAAAATTTACGTTCAATTACTTACACCCACTCCTATCACTCCTTCCTAATTGTGGGTATAAAAGCTTGCTTCTTTGTTCCTTTATGCACATGGAGTTTCACTCCTATTTAGAGTGAGATTTGGCAATCTTGTCAAAGTGGGATTCTCAGTTCCACTATTATTCTGTGTGATGCCACTACAAAGGTGGGATTAATGGTTTGGTGAACAAACACTAACTTATCTCAAAATTCTTTTATCCAAACTCCAGCAAGTGATCTGTAAGCACTAGAGTCCCCTTCTCTTGTGTGGTGGGTAGACAGTTATAATCCATGCTGTGTCTACTTTACAAGAGCCAAGAGTAAAGGTTTGCATTGGTTTCTAAGAAGGGAGTTAGCAGGTGGTTGGTTTTTCTAATTTTCTGAAAAATCACAGAGGTGATGGAAAGATAGATGCAGTGGCAGAAGGTCCCAGGTCTTCTTTAATGTGCATCCCATACATTTGAGGCCCTGAACTATGGTGTAAAAGTTGGTATACATTGCTATCCCTAAAGTAACTACTCACAATCTCAAATTTGTGAAAGAACTTCATGCAGTTAGAATGTGATCTTTAATTCTACTTTCATAGGATCAAAGGGAACATTGTGGTACTTTCTTCTCCTGTTCCTAATTATCTCAATCAAGAGGGAAGTTATCCTCACCTTTCTATCCCAAGAGTGTGGGTTTAACTCTTGGTTTAGGTCAGTGATCTTGGTGGGATTTTCCTAAAGGTATTTTGATCTCTGCACACATGGACAGTCTCCTGTAGCACTCCTTTGGATCTTCAGTGCAAGTATTGGTCCTTCCTTGAATTTGTGGTTCTGGGATGCCAAGGCTACAAAGATTATTTTATGTGTTAACTTGATTGGACAACAGAGTGCTCTGATATTTAGTGAAACACTATTCTG
Organism: Grammomys surdaster; assembly: GCF_004785775.1. NCBI lineage: Eukaryota > Metazoa > Chordata > Mammalia > Rodentia > Muridae > Grammomys > Grammomys surdaster. Next base: position 5,699,025 of record NW_021604643.1, read on the forward strand.
AGTGTCTGTGAGGCTAGGATCCATAAAAATTGAGGATCAGAAACTTCACTTATTCTTGACAAATTTTGGAGGTGTTCATATTAGTCTAAGTTTCTGGGAAACAGAACTTATAAGATATACATGTACAATAACCTTATAGATATCACTATAGATTAGACAAACTGTGAAGAATTACCTGGTTTTTGTTTGTAATTTTTTTTAAGAATAAGACCTTCAGTCATTAAAACTGAAGGTTCAAGAGAGTCAGTGGTAGAATTCCTGCCCAAGGCTAATGGAAAAAAGATCACCACTGAAGGAAGTAAAGACAAGAACTAAAACAGAACAGAAACTTGGAGGCAGAAGCTAATGAAGAGGCCATGGAGGTATCCTGCTTCCTGGCTTGTTCCTCATGGCTTGAACAAAATGTCCTACAGCTGGATCTTTTGGAGGCATTTTCTTATGGTTGCCTTACATAAGATGACTAGTTTGTGTCTACTTGACACAAAACTAGCCAGCACACTGGATATGTCAAGATGACTACTAGCATTAGTCAACACACACAGCAAGCACTTTCTCCAGCTCTTGAAGATTTGTCTTTATAAAAGGCTGCCTTTGGAAGAAAGAGAGGACCTCACCAAAAGAAATGTAAGAAAACTATTGCCCTAAAGGAAAAAAATAATGCAACATCACTTTATTCTTTTCTCTGCACTCCTTATGGTCACATCATGAAGAAAGATGCAGCCTTCACACCAATCTTAGAAATGACTACTTAAAATATTTAAACAAACACTGGACCACCAAATTTTGTAGAATAGATGAAGAATATGTATCATTCTTATTTTCCTCCCTTTTATGGTTGTTCAAGCCAGTTCCTTTTCAGTAACTTAGGCAATTGAAGATTAAAAGTGACCGCTCTCTTTGCTGTGTTTATAAATATATGTTTATATATTTCATATATATATATATATATGAAAATATATCTCTCCATGAAGTAGATATCTGAATATTTTTCTGTGAATAAAGAACGGTCTGATTACTCTGCAATATGTGTTGAGAAAATATACCTTCATCGTAAAGAGCAATAATTCTATGCCTTCATCATATAGCATTCCAATGAAGATGGCTTGCAAGGCACATAATCATAAACAAATATGCCAAAGGTTAAACAATCTTGAGGAATCAAGGCATGTGATTACATGCCACCCACTTGATAATGGAGAACATCATAATTTATTCCAATAGCTAATGTTCCCTGAAAATATTTTTGCCTTGTCAAATAGAGTGTTAATACCCTTCAAATGTCCTCTCTCATATGATTTGAAATTAGAAGTACATAATGAGAACTCACACGCACAACACATGCCCATATTTGCAGACACAGCTTTCCATTTCAAGCTCAGTGGACGTGCAACTAGTTCTTAAAGTGCCATCTTTAAAGTTCTCATCTGACAAGAGAGAGAGCAGGCTTCACCTCACCTATCACCATCAAGAAAACATATAAGGAAGAAACTCCACTGCCTAAGAACATACCCATTAAACCTCACCATAATCCAGATGGTTAGGTTCCAGGCTTTATGAGAGTCAGCTCCACAATATGCCCATGGGGGAAAAGCATGAACACAACAAAATCAGTTCTCTGTGATAAAGAACACTCTTCAGGAAGTCAGATTTGATTGTTTATTTCTTAGAGCTTTGTCACCATTGACCAACCATAGATTTACTTAAATTTCCCATCCTTTCTTTTCCAGCATCACTCATGGTTTAATTCACAAGCTTTATTTTCCAAAGTAGGTATGTCTTATGCAGTGGGAAGAAGACTAACAACGACATAGTTGTTAAGCCTCCATATAAATAAACTATATGCTGTGTGCTTGCCGTTTGCATGTGTGAGTGTATGGTTCCATCGTTGACATCCCAAGCATGGGCAGGATAAATGTTACCTTTCTTCCTATTGCTACCATAAAACACTACAGTTAGTGGTTTTAAAATAAATACCTTTTTTATACTTGTGGAAAGCAGAAATGCAAAATGAGACCCATGGGGCCACAAATGAAGGGGTTAGTGGGGCTGGTTCCTTCTGGATGCTCCAAAGCGGTCTGTTCTTTGTCTTTTGCAGCTTCTGGTGGTTATTGTCATCTCTTAACCTACAATTTCATTGCTCAAATCAGCCTGCGTTCTCTTCCTCAATCACCAGATACCTCCCTGTGCCTTCATACACACTGCTGTTAGTCCCAGAAAAAAATACTCCCCCTTTTAAGATTCTTGACTTAATCACATTTAGAAAGTTCTATCCACGCCAGGTTACACATTCAAGGCTGTATGACATCACTGAAGCGTATTACTTCCATTTTATAAAGGGGAAAAAATTAAAGTCAAACACTGCAAACCACGTTCCCACGCCCGTGGAGCTTGTCCATCTGTCAATCACAGTCCATGTTGCTTTCTGTACGTCAGACAGAGGGTTTTATGTCTTAGAATCATTTTAGAATTTTAAATTTTATGTTTAAAAGTTGGTTTTAAAAGCGAAAAAAAAAGTGCTACTGAAGGTCTTTATACAAAATGATGCCATGCATTTCACCAAGACATATGAAACTAAACTTGGGCAATATAAGAATATCCCTAAAGTTCGTGAACATAAAGAAATAAATTCATACCCCTTTCCTCAAAGACCAAAAATAATTCCTGGTTCATTCAATAAACTTTCAAGTATGCGGATATAAAGCTAGTGGCTGTACACAATTTGTAGCCATTTCCTTTTTAAATTAAGTAGAAATGATCATATTGGATTTGAGTTCTAGAAGATGCTTTGGAGGCCAGAAAATAGGACAGGAGTGGAAGGGCAGGCAGGTTAGGTACTACTGTACCTTTCCCTCTGTATTGACAATTCTGATTCAAGCATTTCAGCTAAATCCATGTGTCTGGTGGATAAAGATACTAAAGTATCCTGGCACTCACTCTGTAATCATTAGTGTGGCCATTAGACTGTTCAAAGGATGCCATTATCATGGGCCATTGGCTGTCTCCAGTGTCAACATGAAACAGGTGAAGCAACTTGGCTGTGTAATCCTTTAGGCTTCTCCAAGTGGCCTTTGTTGATAGATACCTTGTAAATATAAGTTTCATGACTATTTCTTACCTACTAATAGCACTTTGTGTGATGGGGTGGAGGTGAGCTAGAATCAGAGAGAGGGGTATATGTGAAGGGTGAAGAGGCAAAGGAGAACTTAGAAAGCCAGCGCCTCTTTGTAGTAAGTCCCTCCATCATTTTTCCTGTGACCAGTATATCTCCCACACAAGTCAACAGGTTTGCAATCTAGGGACTCTGAAGCTGGTCACAAAGAATGGATCAGATGTGCTCCCACCCAGCACATTCAGCCACTCTTTCCAGTCACCAGGGTCACTTTAACAAACCACCTCTTCAAGTGTGTGAGCCTATCATCACAGCGATAAACACTTGAAGCCCTCTCGAGGCCGAACTGACTCCCATCTCTGCAAACAACGTATGCAGGCTCTCCAGTTGTGTCTACAAATCTACACTGGTTGAAGGAAAAACAAAGTGAGAAGCAGCATTTATTTTGCATATAACTACTCAGGGAAATTTTTCTTTCTTTCTTCCTTTTTTTAGATTTAGTTAATTATACTTTAGATAGCTTTGCTTGGCAGCCTTTTGTGCACCTTCAAATCTGGCTTTGTTTGCTGGTGCATGCCATTGTTTTTGAAGAGGCACATAAAGAGTTCTCCAAGGTCATCCGGCTCTGGGTGTCATCGTCTCTCAGCCAATGCTCACACTGGAGATGTTACAGAAGTTCCCCTTGTAATCTAAGTGCTTCTCTAACTAGTGGTGTGTTATAAAAGTAGAGAAATTGTCCAAATGATGATGCACTACCATAATGCGCATCTTCTCCATCAGCCAGGCCCATAGAATTACTTGAGCTAAGTGAAGCTCCTCTGTTCACTTCTTTCATGAAATGATGCAATGGACCAAGCTGGAGTCTTTAGGTTAAGGATTCCTCCATTTGTATGTTTCTTGTTCCTTCTGTAAAAAGCACTTTCTATTCCCCACTAATAAAAGAGTGAAAACTTGCTTTCATGTGGCAACCATGTTTGTGATGTCAGGTGCATTGTCTCCCGCAGAAGGACTTGTGATACCTAACCATTTAATATATGCTTCCCTCTATGGTTGTTCAAAGCTAAAATCCATTATTTCACTCAGAAAGGTACACTGTGCCTTTATTAGATATATTTTTAAAAAATACAACTGATCAAAAGTATAACTTTTAAAATGTTGTATGTTCTCATTTTTTATTTGTTTGTCTCTGCTGGAGTTCATATTCCCCATGCTGACTTTGAATTCAATGTGTAACAGAAAGTGACCTCAAACTTCTGATTTTTCTGATTCCATACTCAAGTGCTAAGATTACAGGTATGTGTCACCAATCCCAGCTCTTGTAAAATATGTATAGCATCTCTGGCAAACATAGAAATAAGCTTATGAATTGTGTTCAGAGTAAAGATTCCAATGAAGAACAGGTTTCTGAGACCACAAATTGCTGAATGTTGCTCCTGGGTGTAGAATAGGGAAAGCCTGAGATCTGCAGAGTCAGCTGTCACCGGGAAAAGAAGACAATTGGTGTTTAACAGAGGTTATTATAATCGCCCCGGGCAGGAGGTCAACAGTACCAGGCAAAGCTCCAGAGGAAAGTGAGGCTATCCAAGAGTTCTTTGGAAGAACTATTCCTTCCACTCGAGGTCTGAGGAGACATGCCCCTCACCCAAGCTGAGCCAGGACAACTGTGTGTCTCTTTCTATCTAACTTTAATCTATCATTTCCCATTTTGTTGCCCACAAAGTTCACATTCCTAAGTCCATATTCCTAACACATACTCAGTGAAGGGATTGTTGCCCAGGCAGCAAGATCCACCTGTGATGTCAGTCTCCACTTTACAGCCTACTCCTAAGTTCCTTCAGTGAGTGTACTGATACTGTGTATGGTAAGCCAGAGTTCAAGCACTGATGGTTACCAAGAGTTCAAACACTGATGATTATGAGCCATTTCACACCCCTGGGCTGCCTCTGAGGAAGCTATTTCATCAGTCTTTGCTGCTTGCACAAACAATCCTCTTGAGGATCACAAGGGATTTCACCCCTCCTTCGCTTGAGTAGGTGTGCTATCTCCTCTTGTTTCCATGTCAACCCAGGAAGGTTACCCTGAAAACAAACCCACAGAGACTCAGGCAGGATAGCTAAGCTGATGGCTGAGACCCAAAGCACAACAGTCCACCCAAGGCTGCACTCGAATTGCATTGTACCAATTCCACTTCTTCCCTACTTCATTTGGCAGCACTGGAAAAGAATGCACAGCTCCCAGGCACTTTAATCTGGCCACCCATTGGAATCCATAGGGCTTATCTTCTTTACCAGGACAACTCCATGCCGCAACAAATGCCATCAGCCATCAGCAGGCCAGCCCCTCTCCAGGTAGACTTCTTATTCTGGGAACGAAGGGACTGTCTTCTGGGACTTCCCAATTCTATGTTTTCTTTTAGTTTTCTTTAAGAAAGAAAGAAAGAAAGAAAGAAAGAAAGAAAGAAAGAAAGAAAG
>NW_021604643.1:5704614-5709153 GCF_004785775.1 Grammomys surdaster
AAGAAAGAAAGAAAGAAAGAAAGAAAGAAAGAAAGAAAGAAAGAAAGAAAGAAAGAAAGAAAGAAAGAAAGAAAGAGAGAGAGAGAGAGAAAGGAAACAAAACACAAAATCAAGAATTTTAAATAGAGGGCACTCTGACAAAAATAAGACACCCTTCAGTCAAGATTGCAACAAGGCGTGCTTTTCTGAAGAGGTAAATCTGGTCAAACATGCAGTGGATAAAAGACACTGCCGAGAAAAGGACACTTTAATTAAAATGGATTCTTTCAGTCTCATGCAGGTTATGACAATATTTTTTATACTATTGAGTACAATTTCTAGGGGAATAAAAATTGACTAACATATCATGAATTCTGCCTACTTCATCATGTTTAGAGCTGTGAAAAAATATCCTGTCCTCTTTCTCAAGGACCAACACCAGCCATCACCTCCTCTTATCTCCCATTACATTAAACACTGAACTATAAGAAGCTATGCTCCATGTCAGCACTGCCCCAGCTGCAGTACTTCCCATAAACCACCCAGATGGTCTTTTAAACCTCCCTGTCCACACCAAGCTAAAAACCACAACTCACGTCCTTGTTTTTCTGCCAAAGCTCACATAGGTAAATACTGTCCCAACACCATCTTTTCAAACTAACCGTTCAGAAGGCACTATGCTGCACTCTCCATGTCTGACCTCCACCTTCCTTCCCTTTAAGGGTATATCCTGCAGGTATCCCTCTTATCCTGCATAGACTGTGATTCTGGAAACATGGGCTGAGTCGATTTTAGTCTCGCTGATTTTAGTCTCACTTACTGATTTTAGTCTCCAATTTGAATAGATGATGGATACTAGAGGTAATATGGTATGCTCACAAAAAAGGTCTTATCATGACTGCCCTCCAAAAGACTCAACAGGCAGCTGAAGGAGTCAGATGCAGACATTTGCACTCAACCAATGGACAGAAGCTGCTGACCCCTGTGGTTCAATTAGGGAAAAGCTGGAAGAAGATGAGGAGAAGAGTAATCCTTCCTATAGGAGGGCCAGCAGTCTCAATTAATCTGGACCTCTGAGATCTCTCAGACACTGATGCACCAACCAAGCAGCCGCCAACACATAGACAGCAGAGAACTGCGGGGTCTGGACTCAGAGAAAAGGCACCTCACCCTCCTCAAGAGACTGGAGGCTCCAGGGAATGGGGGAGGTCTGGTGCGGTGAGAGTGGGAGTGGGATGGGGACGGGAGGTATGGGATATGGAACACTTGGAGGGTGGACCAGGAGGGGGATAAAATCTGGACTATAAAAAATGATTAAATAAAATGTAAAAAAAATAAAAATAAAAAGTAGAAAAGACAATGAAGGAAGAATGCTGGAGACTTCTGGGAAATTTTTGCTTACACTGCAAAACACAAGTGCAGAAAGAGATGACTTGTGCATCAGGCTAGCCCTGATTCCTGGAAGTGCTGTCTGTGGCTACCTTAGAGCATTGAGGTGCACTGGAACCATGCCATGCAGCACATCCAGGTGATCATGTAACACTAAAAGTATTGTCAAACAATACAGAACATCATACTGCAACTGCTTGCATTTTATACATGCTGAGATTAAATATATTTGATATATTAAAATTAATTTCAACATTTTCTCTAAATTTTACAAGACACCAATATTAAATATTTAATTTCATACCTGGTTCATATTATATTCCTGTCAGGCATTTTTGGCCTAGACAGACTGAAAGAGAAAGCGCATTCTGCACATAGCAGTAGTGCCATTAACAGCAGCCATGGCTTTCCTATCTCAGAACTTCTCTCTGATTGGTGTAGGAAGTCTCCCTAACCACCCTGTGGCTTGCTGAGGATTCAGATATTGACCATCTATTAGTTGCAGAATGTAGTCATATAGTACTACATTCTATAACTGATTCTAACACTGTAGGTCACAACCCTGTACAGGCCACATCACTGAAGATGGGGAACAAAGTTTGGTAAGAGTCAAAGGTTTCTGAATGTGCAACAACCAAAACCCAATTCAAAATAAAACATGTAACAAATGTGAGGTGGTCCCAGGACACCTTCCCTGGGTCACGTGATGTGACGTCACTGCAGCCTTGGTTCTGAAAAGACTTGTGCATGCTATGCACTGCATGATGCCACCTACACTGTGCAACACCAGGTCTCAGATTTAACCACACTGTTAGTTATGACTTGTGCTATTTTGACTGTTATACAAAGTTACTGCTTTAATAGAGACATAATGATTTACACATAGAAAATGAAGATTTTAAAATATTTTCCTACCATCACTTCTCAGAGTATAACAAATTAGTCTTTTTTTAAAAAAATTGTATTGTTAGATTGCTTTTCTTTATTCTCTCATCTTCTACATCTCACCTACAGTTTTCCCTCCATCCTCTCCCACAAGACCCTCCCCATCACCCCCCTTCTTCTCCAAACCCATGGATTGCTTTATTTTTAAAATTGCTATTTCAGCTGCTGATGATTTTCTACTTTTAAAAAAATAGTTAAAATGAATTCGGCTTAAGAATAATGCAAAATTCCCAATGACTTCTGAAATTCCCTTAAACCTAATTCTGTCATTTGGTACTATATATTAAAGCAGCTTTCTTAGTATTGACAGCAAGAAAATCAAAATATTGGTCAACTAAAAAATACTGAAGATGTGCAATATCCTTTAATATCAAATATTTAGCCAAGATTTAATTCATTCTGTAAAAATAAGCAAACATCTTATTGTGCAAATTTTATTTTTCTGTTTAATATATGGTAAAATATATGTATCACTAATAATTGTTTTGTAATAAACTTTTTGTGATTAATTATGGACAAATATTAGTATTTGACTTTTCTACTTATTTGGTATAACTATATCTGTACTTGGGATGCACAGCTCTTTTCATAGGGATACAGGATGTGCTGATTTCTCTTCTGGGTTACGGTCTTGCTTTGGTCCAACCACTTCTTAATATGCTTCCAGTTTTTCCTTTGGGAATGGGAATGTTCACCCTGTGCTATTTTATGTTAGACAGTTGTCACTTGTATTCTGATGCTAGAGGAGTACAGTTCAGAGATTACCACTGTCTCAGAAGAGGTTCTGCACTTTCACATTTGAACAGAGTTGGAAATGTCAAAGACTTAAGACACTTTGGAATATGGACTGAATACATTGCCTTATGAGATGGTCATGAGTCTATGTGAACAGGGTGAAAGGTTATGGCTTTAAAGTGATAAGTTAGTAAGTTAACCATGGTAGCCTTGTAATGGTTAATGCTGATTTTCAACCTGACAGGATTTAGAATCACCATGGAAACCAATCTCTGGTCCTGTCTATGGTAGATTATCTAGATTAGGTTAATTTTGGAAGGAAGATGCATTCTTAACGTGGGTGGCACCAGTCCATGGGGTGGCATCTCAGACTCAATAAAAAAAGGAAGGAAGCTGCATGTAAGCATACATTGCTCTCTGATTGTTGACTGTACGTGTAATATGACCTCATGCCTCAAGCTCATGACTCTGTGGCTTCCCTGCCAACCAAACCAAACTTCTCCTCCTTAAATTGCTTTTTCTAGGTATTTTGTGAGAGCAATATGACAAATAAAGCTTTCTCTATAAAGAAACAGAGAGAGAGAGAGAGAGAGAGAGAGAGAGAGAGAGAGAGAGAGGAAAGAGAGAGAGAGAGGGAGGGAGAGAGAGAGAGAGAGAGAGAGAGAGAGAGAGAGAGAGGCAGAGACAGACAGAGACAGACAGAGAAAGAAACAGAGAGACAGAAACAGAGAGAAAGACAGAGACACACACAGAGAGAGACAGATACAGAGAGACAGAGACAGAGAGAAAGACAGAGACACAGAGAGAGAGACAGAGAGACAGAGAGAAAGGTGAATGTAAAAAGCAAAACTCTAGTAGGACAGAGGGAACAGCAGGAGGAAGGAAGGGACAGTAAAAGGAGCATGAGAATGAGGGGAATTGTTTAATCTACAATAGATACATTTATGACAGCTTGAAAATAACTAAATGAGATTTCAAAGTGATTTTGCTGTAAAGTAACATGTCATGGTTCAAAGGTTAAGAGTTGTTTGATTTTATTATTCACTTTGCATCCAATCTTACTTTATTCTGAATGTTCATCTTCTTTATAAGAGACAGCTCTTCGTTATTCAGGGTGAATTTTGTCCCTGCAACAATGCAATGTCATTTTATATCAAATTTTATAAAGATAGATCACACTAAGCAATAAGTTACTACTAAGAAGTAGCAAGTGTCTCTTACTATGGTTTGGATATAATGTGTCCCTCAAAGCTTTGTGTGCTAGAAGCTTGGGTTTCAATGCAACAGTGTTGAAAGGTGTTGGGATCTTGAAGAGGAGAAGCCTAGTGTGAGGTCACTGGAAGTAGTTAATGTTTTGCTTGTAAGGTAACAGGGCCCCAGACCTTAGCACAACTGACTTCATGATGAAAGTACCGCTGAGGCTGTAAAACTCAGCATGCATATATGTGTGTGTGTGTGTGTGTGTGTGTGTGTGTGTGTGTGTGTGTGTGT
>NW_021604643.1:5709163-5727282 GCF_004785775.1 Grammomys surdaster
TGTGTGTGTGTGTGTGTGTGTGTGTGTGTGTGTGTGTGTGTGTGTGTATATATTGTGCCACTTGACAAAACAAAAACAAAGACCCAATCAATAGTTCTGGAAAAATCTCTAAATGTACTAACCTCGATTTTGGCTTCTGTAGCTCTGCTTCTGACTAACTGTTGTTAACTGAAGTATGTCAACCTAGGATATGTTTTTTGTGCTTTAAAACTTCCTGAGAAAGGCTTAGTGCTACACTAAGATCACAAACACTCAGTGTGGTCACCTACCAGCTAATAAAGACTTTCTTAAGCCCATGTCCAAGTAGTCTTCTCTGGTGAATATCCCACAGCTGTCAGAATAGGCTGTGTCGTGCAGGACTGGATCAGTTACCACAAGGTAGATTGCTGTAAACAGATGGGCAGTTAGTTCCTTGTATCTCTCTTGCTTGTAGACCTGCTTATTCATTTCTCTGCTTCTCTATCTACTAGCAAGCATTGCAGAAGGCCTTCACCATGAACTGACAATATAACTGTCTGATCATAGATTATACATTAAAACACCCTTATTGTCTTTATAACTTACCTAGCTGAGATATTTTATTGCAGCATGATGCTGGAGCTAATGCTTTAAATCAGTAATCGCAATGCAAATTTAACCCACCTATTGGTTTGTATAGATAACTCTTACTGGAACAAACCCAGCTCAACTGTTACATGCTGCCTACTGTTGCTAGTAGAGTCCAGTAGTTACAACTTGGTCTAAACAATTAATGACTATCTGGCCCTTTATAGACAAATTTGTTGATACTTATTCTAAAGCAATAAATTCATTTCATTCATTAATTTTTCTACTGACTTTGAATGGAATTCCAAAATAGACATTCCAAAAACGTTTTAGGGTGTGACTATGGGCCAATTTGATGTTTAGTAGAGCCAATTATAGAAATCACTGATAAAAATGACTCAAAGAAACAATTCTCACACCCAAAAAAATATTCCATGAGTCTGGTTACAAATTACTCATGTCTTAACTTTTTAAAGAAAGTTCCGGCTCAACTTATGGCTGGCATGGTGGCACACCTGTAATCACACAAGGTCACTAATAACCAAGGAAAGGAACTTAAACAAAACATCCACTTAACCCCTAAAGATGCATAAAGCTTTAAGATATTAAAGTTGTGACCAGTGGCAAAAAGGAGAAAGGAGATGCTTGGAGTGAGTGGGCACTTAGCAAACCATTCATTGGCTCCTAGTTACCTGACCTATGCACAGCTCATAGCTCTTCCCTGGCCAGGCCTGTTATCTAAAGGAGTTCTCATATAAGGGTTTAGACAAGCTAAAGATCACTGGTATCTCATTTAATGAAACAGCTTTCACTGGCAGGAGACTGCATCATATAACTAGAGGACAGTTCGGATGGCTAAACATTTACAAGAGTTAAAATGGAGTATCCACATCTACCTGGATAAATCTAAAACCCATGACTATGTATGAAAGGCAATTGTGGGGACAACTAGGTGTTTAGTGGTAAATGTGCTTTCTGCCAAGTCTGAGAACCTGAGTTCAGCCTCTGGGACCCACATTGGGGAAGGAGAGAACCAAGTCCCACAAGCTGTCTTCTGATCTCCACGTGCATGCTGGGAAGGTAGAGGAAGGATATCTTGGTGAGTTCTAAGCCAGTGGGGTCGATATAGTGAATTCCAGGACTTTCTGGTCTAAATAGTGAGTTCCAGGCCAGTGAAGGCTACAAAATGAAACCCTGTCTTAAAAAGTAAAACAAAATTAGTAATAATAACAATGATAATAATAAAATTGCAAACAGAACATACAGTCTTATGTCATTGTAACATATTTTTAAAATACTTCAGAATCCTACTTAATAGGCATACTTATAAAGTAAAATTAAAAATATTAATTTAAAGTAAAAATAAAGGGAATATTGAAATATTAGACCAACTTTGGACTATAATTACGTCTAAGAAGGAAGGGTTAGGTAATAGACAGCAGAAGACATCTTACCTGAAATCTCATGATTGTTTTTTTTTTTTAAACAGAGTGAGATCAGACCTAGCAAATTGACCATTGTTTTAGGTGGTTGTCAAGTACATACCTGTTTATTTCTGTTGTATTTTTCTGTAGGTTTGAGTATATTCAAATATACTTATGTAATAGTCATGCACTAGTGAACAATATTTTGATTGGTGATGGACAGCCTGTATGGCAGCTGCTCTATAAGATTAAACCACCTTTTGATAGTTATAGCCATCTTGCTTTGCACATTCACTCAGCCAATGATAAAAATTACAAAAAAAGGAACCAGTTCTCAGCAACCATCTCTGACATAAAGCCATGCCTGACTGTGTACATACACTCATGTATATGTATGTAGGTACATTATTACACACTAATAATAATATATGGACTATGTAATAATCTATAACACATCATAAAGAAGAAAAGCAGTAAGTCTGCCTCTCTTTTGCCTCTGCATTGGTACTCTGCTCTCTGCATACTATAGGAAGGTAGGTAGAGTGTAGCACATACCATGTAGTGGCTCCGTTCAGGGCTGAGCTCCTCTAAAGAAGCGACTTCTCATGATTTATATTGTCACTTTAGGATTTCTGGGAAAGAGAAATGACCTATGGGGCTCAAATAGGTGTTTAGCTCTTCACTCACCAGGAAATTATTGGCTCTATAAGTTACAACTCACACATATTTAAGGTGTTACCTTATGATTAAGTGCCGACCCTCTTTCTTCTCACACCAGTCTTCTTCCATTGCATTTGAACACTGATGTAAGCAATAGAGATCTTGACTCTATTGCTAGGATACAGGCCTGCTCCAGTCTACATACTTCCAGTTAAACTTCTGCTGCACGGTTACTTCCTCATGTTCTTCAGGTGAAAGTAGGTTAGACACCCTCCTCTATTTTACTATAAACTACACTTTTCCCTTCATACTGATCATTCAGTCAAAGTTACTTAGTCATTGGCATTAACACACACTTAATGTCTGCCTATCCCTCTAGACTGTAGGCTCAGATTTTGGCTTCCTATTGACCACAGTAGTATCCATAGAAGCAAGCTCTATGTATAGAGCTAAAATCTATTTGTAGAATGGATTGCTTGGAATATAAGTATCTTTGCATCACAGACAATGGATTAGTGAACCTAGCAAACTAGTGAAGATCTGTTTCTTCCCTGGCTTTGCCACTTGCTGGGTCTAGGACCCTCAGGTCCTGGCAATACTAAGTAAGTTCTGTAGCCTCACTGGATAAATATCTCCTGTCTCCTTAACAAAAAACAGAAAATAATTATTCTAGCCACAGGGTGAATTGTGGCAGATATTGCTATACAAGAATGAGAACTTAGAGATTCTGAGTTGAATGGAACAACCAAGAAATATGAAGGATGAGAAGAAAATCTTGTAAGCTAGACATCACACTGCAGTGTAACAAAATATACTGTGCTCCACAGGAAATATGTGTTGTCGTCAACAGCCTTCAGTCTTAGAGGGTAAGGAAAGCACATATCTCTTAATGAATTGAGACTGGAGAGATGACCCTGTCATTAAGAGGACTTTCTGCTCACAGAGGACCCCAGTTTGGGTCCCATTTCCATGTTGACAGCTCACACAACTAACCACCATAATCTGTTGCCTCCAGAGGCATCCGGCATTCACAGGCGCAAATACATCCACACAGGCAAACACTCATACAAATAAATAAGAACAAATCTTAAAAAGAAACAATATCTTTTTATGAATGAATGATTCAGTAACTACGCTCCTTGCCATTTACTAAAGTTAAAACTTTGGTCCAGACAAAAACCTACACACAGATGTTTACAGCATTTTCATCATGAATGCCAACACTTGGAAGCAACCAACTATTTTTCAGTAGATGATGATGACGGCAGAATGTGACTTAGCACAAGAAAAAAAAACCCACCCTGTGGGCTCTTGCTAAGTTACTAAGGAAAAAAGACAATCCAAAGAGCACCCACACACACACCTTTGTCACTGAAAATCCAAGACTTTCTTTCTATGCTAGAGCAAATGCTGGAGACCTCAGAAGAGGAGGCTGGGAAAAGGGAAGGGACTGGGAGAATTTACACTCTCTGCTCAAAACTGCACTAACAATTAAAATCTACCCCAAAGTTTTAAATGGAAGTAACAGAAATAATGCAGGGCAATGGTAAAGGAAAGGGATGGAACATCGTGCCAAAGGAGATGGGTAGCGGACAGGGCCACATGCAGGAGAGGAGTCGCTCAGGCTGGAGCCCAGGAGCGTAGGACCAATCCAGGAGCGTGGGACCAGAGGACTACCCAGAATCTTTTCAATCAAAACACTGTAGGGAGGGAGGAGGGTGATCCAAACTGTTTGCACTAAAAAGAGCAGTAAACACTCATCTCAATAAAACGCCTTAAATACAAAAACATTTAGTATGCCCAGTCTGGCTTCCCTTGCTTTTTTTTTTTTTTTTTAAACTACTCAATGCAGAGGACGATTTACTTTTCCATTAAAAAAAAAAAAGAATTCTCTTTTTTTCCCCCCATTTTGTTTTGGTTTGTGAGGTTTTGTTGTCATTTCTTCCTAAAGCGCTGTTTCCTCACATTTGCATCATGTGAGATTCCATTTAAACTGCCTTTTAATTGTATGTGCTGCCTTGGCAGAACATGACTGATGTACTCGCGTTAATTAGGGCTCCAGTCAGCAGCCCGTGCCAGCTGGAAACTGAGAAACAAGCGTAAATTATTCTGTCATCAATCAGCTCGGAAATGTTTGAATCACTAATTAGTTTGCAATTTGGGTGACAGTTTATCTGACGCAGGCGATGTCAGAAACTTCAGATCTGAGATGAATAATTTGCCAGGAACAAGCCCAGATTCCCTGCTTTTAAATACATGAAGGTTTATCTGCATGTTGAAAGGTGGCTCAGCGGTCTTCATTAACTTCCAACTGGGACTATGTAAATCAGGATCCAGCGTGAGCCACTTCAGGCCATGGTGGCTTAGCAGATGATATTTAGAAAAAGAAATCCTCTTTTTTCTTTTTCTTCTTCTTTTATTAATAATTCATAAACTGATAGACAAGGATGTTTGGGTTTTAACAGCTTTAAAAAAAATCACAATGGTTTTCTTTAAAAAAAAAAAAAAGTAAAGCAATCATTCCCCTTTTACATGAAAATTAGCGGTGCTGCATCTTGCTGTTTAACTGATTTAGTCTCCTCCACTGTCACGTGACCAGAATGTTAAACGGGAAGTGATTATTAGCCCTTGTCCTTTCAAGAAGCATTGTTATTGGGCTTTATTAAATGGCAGACTTATGTTTCCGCTTAAAGGGAAACGTATATAGACAGCTTTGGGGGCAGGGTAGTAAAAATAGAAAAACAAAATTTTGTTTGAAAGCATCAGGAAATCTGTTACTTCTCCCACTAAGGATGCTAAAATGGGCCCCAGATATTGGAATCAAAGAACAGGCCTGGATAATAAGCCTTGTGTCCTCTGTGTGTGGAAAGGGTTGCTATTTGTGGCAGATTTAAGATTCCTGTGCATTTTAGATCCGTACCATCATTCAGCATTTATAGATCACACAGAGGAGAGGAGGATGAAAACAATCAGAAGTTGTCATCTTTCAAACTTTCTGTCTACTCAACGTCAACTGAATCCACCCTCTTAATTATAGTAGACCTCCAGGACTGGGCACTGCAGGACCAATGCTGTGTGTTCTCATGGAAAGGGAATAGAAGAGGATAAACAGGTTTGGAATAAGTCCTACTCCCTTCAGAACTAGTCAGCGGAGGCTGTCTACATGGAAGCAGGAAAATTCAAGAGTCCCAATTGCAGCTAGCAAATGGGGGTGGGGAGGAGGGACGGGAATGCAAAGCCCAGTGTTTGGGAAGACCCAGTTCCCTAGGACAGTCTCAAAAGGAGTACCTTTTCAAGGAGTTTCTTGACAATCTCCAGCTCCAAAGTCATTTTCTCAGTTATGTTTCCTCACACCATTTCAGCTCACCACTTTAATTCCTACTAAGGTTTGAATAGGGTTTGTTCCCTTCAAAACTCAAACTGAAACTTAATGGCTGTTATAATGGTTTCAGAGCAAAAGCACAAACTGCCACACACAACCAATTAGAGACCACTCATGGTAAAAAGAAAAGAAAGGAGATCTAATCAATGTGACACACATGGAAAATAAACAGGACAGGGCCCAGTGACCCCATATCTATCTTCTTGGCATTGACATGAGCTTTCCACATAGGGGTGAGTAAGTGGTCTTGAGGTCTTGGTCAAGGTGTGGGGGGATCCTTTCCTCAGTTCAAATTTTTAAAATAAATAATATAGAGTCCCAAACAAATGTGTTCAGTGTTTCTGATTGAAATTTGTAAAATAGAAGAGGCCATGGGAAGATTTTCTCCAAGTTTCAGTGTAGGAACAACAGGTATGCTGGCTAGTTTTTGTTTACTTGTTTGTTTCTTTGTTTTGTCTTGTTTTGTTTTGTTTTGTTTTGTTTTGTGTCAACTTCACACAAGAGTCATTTGAAAGGAGGAAACTTCAACTGAGAATATGCCTCCATAAGATCTGGTTGAAGGCAAACCTACAAGGCATTTTCTTAATTAGTGATTGATCCAGAATGGCTCAATAAAATGTGGGAGGGGCCGTTCCTAGGCTGGTGGTCCTGGGTTTTATAAGAATGCAAGCTGAGCAAGTCAGAGGGAGCAAGCCAATAAAAAGCATCCCTCTATGGTCTAGGCATCAGCTCTGTGGTGGTTGAATTCCTTGCCTGACTACCTTCAGCAATGAACAGTGATGTGGAACCATAAGGAAAGTCAACCTTCCCTTTCCAAGTTGCTTTTGGTAGTAGTGTTTTATCACAACAATAGTAACCCTGACTAAGAAAGGAATAGCTGTGCTACCACATAAGGCTACTCATAAAGTAGATTCTAGAGGTTCTAGCATGTTCTGCACAGTGCTTCTAAAGTCACTCTAGGGACAGAATGGCAGAGAGTTGCCAGAGGAAGGGCTATGAAAGGTTATGCATGGGCAATTTTATGAGTCACACCAGGAAGTGGTGCTTTAAAACAAACAAACAGGGGCTGGAGACATGGCTCAGTGGTTAAGAGCACTGACTGCTCTTCCAGAGGTCCTGAGTTCAAATCCCAGCAACCACATGGTGGCTCACAACCATCCGTAATGAGATTTGATGCCCTCTTCTGGTGTGTCTGAAGACAGCTACAGTGTACTCATAAGTAAAATAAATAAATCTTTAAAAAAAAAAACAAACAAACAAAAAAAAAAACAAAAAACTTGCTAAGCAAACAAAATACTGGTTGTTCAAACAAATAGAAAAAATATTTGTGTTACTACACACCTCTCTCTCTCTCTCTCTCTCTCTCTCTCTCTCTCTCTCTCTCTCTCTTTCTTGGTGTTTCTAGGGGGGAAAGTCATGGTAGCCTGGTAAAAATATTGAAAATTATATTTCTGGAATCTTTACAAAGCAAAACAAGAGATGATACTCTTTGCCACTTTGAACAGCATCAGAATAGCTTTGAACCTTTTTTTTTTCTAGATCATTTGGACTTCAGCTTTTCACTGCTTTTCATTTTGTTTAGCCCCATGCCTTCCCAAAAACCTGGAAAGTGTTTACAACAAGGTGAGATTGGGAATGAAGGCTGAGACTAATAATCTCTGCCACATTCTTTGCTTTGAAATGATTGGTCCTTCGTACAAAAATCTAAAACAATCCCAACATATCCCAGATGATTCACTGGTACTCACCGATGCTAAATATAAAGAAAGATACATTGCAAAGAGCTCTGAGCATTCATTTGCTAGAACTCATAAGGACATATTGTTTAGTTGTGGATACCTATAGACTAGATAAAAATACAACTCTTCACACCAGCTATTTCACAGTGTGTGTTTAGAAATCCCATAGCTTTGGAGGCTATGTCTGAAATTAGGGAAACATTTTCTACTCTAGTTTCACTGATTATATATAGCTGTTCTTATTTTTTTTTTAACGCTAGAGATAGCCACAGGCTTGCTACTTTATTTTAGCACTCAGCATTGGAACATGTTTGTCCTGTCTTAATACCTATGTGGAGAGAATCCTGAAACTCTGCCTGCATCCATCACTCATCACAGACCCCAAGCAATATTCTTGAAGGAAACATCCGACTCCTCCCAATGCTTCTCTTAACGCAGTTCATTCTTGGTTCTGTTCTGAACTTTCTATCTTAATGCTTACGAGTATGAGCTGCTACCTGGTTTTAGCTTCTTGCTGTCTTGGTGTTTATTTTGGCTTCCTTACCTGCAGATCAGATCCCATCTCATCGTCCTTCTTATGGAGTTCTTCCTTAGCCTTCTTCACATTTATAGTATTGGTTAATGGATGCCCTTTGTTCTCTAGGTAGAGCTCCCATTCTTATGACCCAATTCTATGGCTTCTTGAACTCCAATCTCTTTGAGACAATGTCTCTTCCCCTGGTCTCTCTTACCTCTGATATTTTTTTCTCTCCCTCCCTCACCCATTTACATATAGATCCAGAATGAATCTTTTATTAGCAGTATTGGAAAGTATGTTTACTTGTCCTTGGCTGCTGTTGGTTGCTTTTCTTGTTTTACATCTTCTTTCAGATTCCTGTGTGGGTTGCTCACACTTAGAATCACAAATTATAGTCTTTTGGTTCTACACAGATTCCTGAAACTCTTTCCTAAGGCTCAAGATGGTCTGTAACTAAGTTGGCTGGCAGATACCATTTTTGACGCACTATTCTATTCAGTTTTTGCTAGATTATGCTGTAGACAAGCCTAAGATTTCAACAGCTTACTACAGCAAGAATCAATGCCCTGTCCCTCACATTATGTTCTGGCTGCAGCTCTACTTCCTGCCTTCTTTATTTGGGGACAAAGTCTAAAGGAAAAAAACACTATTAAGACATGTCAATCTCAAATCTGAAGAAAACAAGAGGTGGCACAGCCAGTGACAGCCTTTAGTGTCTGCTCTTAGAAATGTCACAT
This sequence comes from Grammomys surdaster, assembly GCF_004785775.1. Classification (NCBI taxonomy): domain Eukaryota; kingdom Metazoa; phylum Chordata; class Mammalia; order Rodentia; family Muridae; genus Grammomys; species Grammomys surdaster. Next base: position 5,718,169 of record NW_021604643.1, read on the forward strand.
GTCACCTCCACTCACATACCATTGGCAAAAACAAGTCACAATGCCAAGTCACACACCAATGGAGCAGAAATTATAATCCTTCCACGAAGACAAGTCTGTAGAAAAGGGCTTATATCTTTCAACAGGAATAAAACCTATCAGGAACTTTCACAAAATGTCTCTAAGGGTTTCCTGCACTGCTGGGAATGGCTACTTATAACTGGAGATGTCTTCCTTGTAGTTTCATGGAGTGCCCAAATGATACACCTCTCTTGGTCTCCATGGATCAAGTAACTAGTTTATTTACATCTGTTATTTTAAATATCTAGTTCCTCTGCTGAGACTATTTTGTCTTTAAATAGTTATTTTCATCCTTCTGTTGAAGCTACTTTCAAACCTGACCTAGGAAAAGGAAAACAATGGAGGAAAGGGTAGTTGGGGAAGGCCCCAAGCCTGGAGCATAAGTTTAGAGCTTCCACCAGGCTTTGGTCCAGATCTTTGTACAAGACCCAGGAAAGAAGAAAGGTATGTTCATGCCTTCATGCTAACCTCCCCCTGCAGGGCTGCACTATGGAAGGGAGTTGAGTGGTTACCAGTTGCTACAGTTTTCCATGAGCTTCCATTTGCAAGGCTCTAGTCAAGAGATTATTTGGTTTCTCTCTGCTCAGTATCATAATCAAAATGTGGGCATACTGTCATCAATTACATGATGGTGAACAAGCCACAGCCACCAGAAAAATAAATCTGGCTTCTCATCATCATCATTAATGACTTCAGACATAATGTCACAAACCTTTCAAACTCAATGCTTGTTACTATAAAAAGAAGAATAGACACTAAAATAGCTAGTGCTATATTATTGACCTTAGAATATTACCTTTCGTGAAAAATAATTGAGCCAATATAAAAAAAAAACACAGGTACCAACAGTGTTACCAAGTAGTGATCTTTATATTTTTCTGTTATATGATACACTTAAAAAGAATGTTTAACTACTTCTCTTACTATATTAGCATTACAAAAGTGATCTGAGCTTGATTGGTCCCTAGCACTGACAGTAACTTCAATACATGTTGAAGTTTTTGAGATAGTGGCATTCATTCACTAAAGTAACTCAAACAGTGACTCAGATTATTTGTAACTATCACCCCACATACATTCATAACAGACATTAACCAATCCCCATAATACTCCTGACAGCACAGCAGGACCCATGCTGAAAGTGGAATGTGTTTAACATCTTGGACCCAGTGGCAAATGGAAAGATTTATGCTCCCTAGGATGCTTGCTAGTTATTAAACACTTTCTCACCTATAGCCCAGGATGCTTCACTGGCCCATTTTAAACTCCTTTGGCTATGAGTCCAGCATGTTTCACTAATATAGACTGGCAATATCATTTTAATATACAAAGTTTGGCTTAATGAAGGAATTTCTCTTCCATTATTTTCTCATTGAAACATAGAGATTTTATCCACAGTTCAATTGTGAATACTTAACCTACTCAGAAATTGGTCTCAACAATAATAACATCTGTAGCAAAAGCCCACCATACACAAATGCCATTACAAGCATCAAAGCAAAATATATATATTTGAGCTTTATGCAACTGTGACAAGGTACCACAAACTAAGAGGTTCCCAACAAGAAGGATTTATTGTCTTGCATTTCCTGAGGGCAGAAGTTAAGAGTGACAGGGCCGTGGAACTATGAAACCTGAAGGGAGGTTTCTTCATGGACACCCCTGCCCCCAGGGTTCCTTGGTGCTGTGACACTTCCATCTCTGTCACCTCCATCCATCACTAAGTGCTTTCCTTTTGCATGCCAGAACCCCTTCGTCTCTTCTCTTCTAATTAGAAAATTAGGCACAATGATCAAGACTTATACTAAAAACTCATCTTAATATGGTTATAGGCACCAGGGATCAAGACCTCCATCTTTCAAAGGAAGGCACAACTGAACTCACTGATGAATAACAACAGTCCAGGTGTACTACTAATTCTCCAACTTAACAGATTTGAGGTGGTGTCTTCCTACCTCAGATAGTTCATCCCCTTGTATGGGTGTGCTATTCCCAAACATTTTTGTTTCCAAATTAGGGACTCTATCCCAAGTGACAACAAATTTATTGATATTTTTCCTATAAGCAACCTTGTCCTTAAAGGCCAGTTATGAATCAAGCAACTGGTGTCGTTTCCATTTCCTCTTCTTTGAACAATGTCATAATTTTTAATGGTATCCTTGGCAAGATGAAATGAATCTAGATAGAGATGCTGTTGTATTTCCCTAATCATTACATATCATGTCTAATCTCGTTATTTGTTCTTTTAGTAAAAAATACATACATTCCATTTATAGACGATGTAAGAAAATAGTGTTAAAGAAAAATACATGATAATTCATCATAGCCATCCCTCAATTAATATTTTGATATAACTTCTTATAGCCTGCATTCACAGAGTATTAGTAGGTATGACACACTACACATACACACACACACACACACACACACACACACATATATGTAAATTGGAATGAAAAGATAAAGGCTACTTGGGGGACAGAGGATATAGTATTCATGAGCTTCAACCTTTAAATATTATATGAATGAATAGATATTGCAGGAAGCCTCGGATCTCTAGTATAGAGTATGTCTTAGTTACTACATCACTGCTGTGAAGAGGCTCCATGACCAAGGCAACATATAGAAGAAAAAGGGTTTGGGGGTTTATAGTTTAAGAGAGCTAGCATTCATGATTATCATGTCAGGGAGTGTAGCAGCAAGCAAGCAGGCAAGCAAGCAGGCAGGCAGGCAGGCAGGCAGGCAAGCAGGCAGGCAGGCAAGCAGGCAAGCAGGCAGGCAGGCAGGCAGGCAAGCAGGCAAGCAGGCAAGCAGGCAAGCAGGCAAGCAGGCAAGCAGGCAGGCAGGCAGGCAGGCAGGCAAGCAGGCAGGCAGGCAAGTAGACAAGCAAGCATGGCACTTGAATAGTAGCTAAGAGCTTACATCTGATCCACAAAGGCAGTAAGAGAAAAGCAGGGAAAGGTGGGGAGGGAGAGAGGGGTATAGGAGAGAGAGGGGATGGTAGAGAGCTAATTAGGAATGACATAGGCTTATCAAAGCCTGCCCTCCAGTGACACACCTCCAATAAGACCATACTTTCTAATCCTTCCCAAACAATTCTACCAACTAAAGACCAAATATTCAAATACATGTGCCTATGGGGGATATTTTTATTCAAACTGTCACTAGTAGATTATTAAGACATGCTATATGAGTAATGCCCACCTTTTTCCCCCTCTTACATTCATAAATAATGGCACCAACCTCATTTGATGGAAGAGTTAATTTGTTTGTGCTTATAATATATGCCTATATAACCAGCCATTAGAATCCAAAATTAAAATAACTGGCAGTGTGGTTAGTGCTGATCCTGTACCATTTTTTTAATGTGACATTTTTTTTAGACTAGTTAGATACATGATGGAAATATCAGAAGACATCTTTGCGTTCCAAGTGGTCTGCTTTCCACTTGTCATTCTCAGCAGTGACAACATTTCTATGCTGACAGTTCATCAGATAATAACCTCTACATGCATTGTCCTGAACTCTAGTCACTGTGCAACTTAGGTTAGCCATTGGTCAACCCTAGAATACATTATTAGCCAAATTCACTTATACCTTGTTCATACTCCCATATTTAAAGAAATGACTTCTTTATGTAGGGATTCTCACAGTCACAAATGTGGAGGCTAAGAAGTTCAAAATGGAGACACCAGACAATTCTGTTTCTAGTGAGTAGTCTCTCCGTGACTTGAAGTGACCATGCTCTGACTGCCCTCACATGATGCAAAGATAATTGTAGCTGCCCTTCTTCTTCTGTGTAATAGCTCTATTTAATAAGAACTCCTCATTGGATAATCATAATATCCTTCTTATAGATCCCATTTCCAAACACAGTCACATTGAGGGCTAGTGGATTAATACTTATATTTGAGATATAGGACACATACATAATTCAGTCCATAATGTCATGTTTCTGTCCAATCATTAATGTTTTGTCTTATATCAATTACATTCTCCATGCTTGCTCTTGAACACAAATCCTATGCTGAACTTCAACCTGTTCAGTATCTCCAATGTATTAAGATTCCTATAATAACTTTTCAATCCCTTCATTCTTTCAACATTCAGTTTCTTACCAAGATGTCCAAGAAACAAACTCACCAGCATAGATGCCAAGGCTTCTTTGATCAGGCAGATTTGCACCTATGCACAAAGCACAGTATGATTCAAAGTCAGCTCAATGCCTGCAAGTTCCAGGCCTACTATCAGGATGAAGCCAAATAAAATTCTGGAAAGTACATCACACAGTCCCAATTGATGAGCTCACTCTATGAGGCTCATAATTTGCAGTTGGAATCACAAAGAAACATGATGAGGCTTTCAAAAGTTGGCTTTGGTGACATCATCTTGCTCATATTGGATATTCCTCACTGCCACCAGGCCTTTTGTATGCTTATGGCCATTCTTTCCAGAGATTCAATATTCCACTTAAGTTTTTCTTTCCTAGCCAATGCATAGACCTCTCCTGCCTATCAACATTTAGCTCCTCTGTGGTTTGTTCTCTGGGAAGTAGGCCAGTTTGTTCACATATTTTAAAGTCCTAACTCCCCATTCTACTACAATTGATATATTTTTCTCATTAACATCAATTATGGCTCTCATGAAGACAATATTGGCCACTGTGAAGGAGCATAGGGAGCTATTTTAGACATTCAGTACGCTTTACCTTTACTGTCAAGGTAATCATCTTTATAGTTCAGTCTGCTGTGACTAGCCCTAACAGAGCAAGCCCCACAGCTACTGACTCAGAGCAAACCAAAGAGTCTTGATGAAGATTCTGACTCAGATGTGTTGAAATCATTGAGAGGCAGATATTCAAACTAGAATTCACCTTTCTAAATCAGTCAATCCATCCTAGGCACAAAGTAAGGTCTGCGACATGGTGGGTACCATATAAAAACAAGAAAATCTACCTAAAGTAAAAGTTCTTACCCAAAAATATAGAAGAAGGAGGAAGAGGGACGTACTATATCCACTATCGCTATGTGAAGATGCTGTGTTAGAAAGCACCACTCACAAGAAAGATAATATTTGTAGGGATTTATTGTATGCCAGGTGTTATTCTAAGCATTTTGCATGCAACAACTCATTTAATAACCCCATGGAATGTATGTTCTTATGAGCTTCATTTTATAGAATCCAATACAGTGATGCCTGGTTGTCAAGAATGGAACACAGATCCTGTGCTGTCTTCTCAGTCCCTCTTACAGTCTGTAAGGTGACGGTTATCTCCTCATTTTGCAAAAGAGGAAATTAAAATTACATAATTAGAGGCAATAAAGATTCTGTTGATCAAAACTGAAGTCTTTCTGACTCTGAGGTTTGTTCACATTCCCTAGTGCTGTCTGATATTTGGAAGTCGCGGGCTCTTCGTTGCTCAGAAGTGGCAGCTGACAACCGAATGGACTCCTGTCAACAGACACAAATGGATGGATGAGTTCAGGTGTCTTGGCAGATCTCCCCTGTGCATTATGGTCTCAGCAAGAAGAGCTATAAAACAGGGATAAAATGAAAGGACTTATGAGTACTGAAAGGCCGTAAAATCTCCTCAGGTTTGGTTTCCAACAAATCAAATGCAGGAGAAGCCTTCCTGTGGCTTTCTGAGCTCTGCAGAGGAGGTCTGAGTCTAATTTTTTTTCTCAGTGCTCAGCACTTTGCAACACAAAGCTCAGCTCTTGTTTTCAGAATGATGCCATGTAGGGTTTCCAGAGCTGGCCCATGCCTCTGTTAAGAGCTTTTGAATACTATCTGATAGTTTCTAAGTGGAACCTCTCCTGGCATGTGTGGAGATAATGCTGACATCTCTACTCTATCCCACACCTCAGAGGGTTCGAAACTCAGAAGAGAAATTTTGATGCCACAGTTAATGTCCTAAAGTGCTGTGATCAGTAATGAAAAGAAAAGTGTGTGCTCCAGATTAGTGATGTGAACAGGAGAGAGAAGCTGGTGATGCGGTTTGCAGGTAGGCCTTCAGCTTGAAATGTCCACGGTTTTGCCCTGAAGGGTCTCTGGTTCCTTCTCTGGTTCTTGCTCTGGTTCTCTTTCTTCTCCTTTTACACAACTTCAGTGAGCTCCGAAGCCTGGAATCAGTAGTTGAGGATGTGACCTAACCTGAGAAGCCCCTGACATCTTGTGGGTAGGGCAACTATACCTCACCTCCCCATGCCTCATCCCAGTTTCTGTCATAAGCAGCCTAATCCCCCTCAGGCTAGCAATTCAGTGATACCCATCTTTGTGGACATGCTGCACTGTGTGGGACCTCTGCTTTCTTAGTTCCTTTCTTTCTCTTAAACTTCCATTGGTCTATAATGAAATTCTTTTTAAAATTCATTCTTAATCTGTGAAATTAACTCTTTTTGTTCACAAGCCAAAGGACAAATAACCTTCTGGATTGGGATTTTTGTTAATTCCAGCCCCTTAGCTCTCCAAGCTCGCAACACCTAAGGCAAAATGCCTTGTCACCATCACAGATCCTCATTTTATTAGTTTAAAGGGCATGCCCATTTTAACAATAGAGTGTATTCAGTTGAGTTGAGCAGAGACAGGAAAGCAGCATAACACCTAACTCACAGCCTCTTGACAATGTGGGTGAGGGTTTCACTCTGCAAAGGAAAGCTCCATAAATGTTTTGATTTGCTTACTTCTTTGAAGACAATATTTGCACAGAATTAAAGATATTCCTAACACATAGTAGGGACTCAGTCAATTACTATTGAAAAGATATATTAACACGGTTGCAAAGGGGAATAATGCCATTGCTAAAAGGAAGAGACAATAAAATGCTTTAACATTCATGATTTTTCTTTATAGCTGAGGAAGGCATCCTTTAAAATATTCATTCCTTTTCACCACCGCTTTTGTTGCCTCTCTCCCCTTATGAATAATGCTAGCATGTTATGTAAAAACTACACGTTGTTAAATATACTTTATTAAGACCGTGACTGCTGAGTTCTTGGGGATTTTCTTTTCCCCCGGATGAAAATGTTCACTAGCTTTGCCTATTCTGATTACTAGGAAATAAGAAATCAGTCAAGAATAGGAACCATGAGGCTGTGCTCCATCTGCCTTCTTCACTCTGAGCCCCAACAACAATGGCATTAACAGTATCTTCTGTAACATTGCTTGTTGTCACTTCTATTCAGGCTGTTTATCCAAAGGAAGCCTTAACACGAAGACTGAGTTAAATAACACCCCTACAAATGAATAAGAACACAACAGACCCAGACTTAAGTATTACTGTACTTCAGAGGAAGAAGAAGAGTGGGGGTCATGGGAAAGAAAGACACTGCATGGGAATCTTCGGAGAGGAAGGGTAAAATTAGAAAGAGCTTTGGAATAGGTTCAGAAGGGTAGCAGGGAACAGCAGGGACGGGCATATTTACCCACCCCAGGCTACCTGGGTGTCTTCAGCTGGTCTACTAGAGCAGACTACAGTCAAGTTTATTGGCTAGTAAGAGAGAGATTGGAGAATCCAATGTATGAAGCAACGTCTGAAAAGAAATCAAGAAGGCCCTTAGTTGGACTGATGGAGAAGCATTCAAGCAATTTGAGGATTGGCTCTGGAAAGATTCCCCAGGATCAGAAGGGATTAGGGGATGCCAGGGCTGAACAGAATAGCCAGGAAACCCAGAAACAAAATGTCTCATAGAACAGCTTCTGACAGCGGCTCCATAGGGATATCTAGCTCTGTTGTTATAACTTGGAGATGAAATTATTCCAAAATTGATAAAATTCACAGACAAAAGGTCATCAAGGCCAGCTGCTTTCTTAAAAGAAGGCAAGGGTCTATGGCAAATATGAGAGAATGGTGACAAGTATAACAGAAGGGTCAGGATTCATTCAAGATTAATTTATTTGCCCATTTTTAATTTGCAAAATAATGGCCTTCCTTATGAGATACTTTTAAATGTACTGTTTTGAGAATTGCCCTCTCTCTGTGTCCCCTATCACCCTCCCACCTCCCACTTGTAGCCTTCCATTCTCAGTAGCCTCCTTTCCACTCTTCTTTTACACGCATTCTATAGCACTCTCCATTTCCTCAAAACCTTTCTCCCTTTCTTTTAGCTTCATGACTTCTCTAATATGCACATATATACATATATAATAATTCAAATCTAGGATCTGGATGTGAGAGAGATCATGAGGTTTTGTCTTTCTGAATCTGAGTCATCTCACAATATAATAATTTTCCAGATCTCTATTTTTCTTGAAAATGTCATGATTTCATTCTCCTTTGTGGCTAAGTATACCACATTTTTCATTATCTATTCATCTGTTGATGGACATCTAGATCAATCTATTTCCTTGCTGCTGTAGACAGTGTAGCTCCACACAGGTTATACAAGTCTTTCTGTGGCAGGATGCAGAATCCTTCAGATCTACAAGCAGGAATAGTATAGCTGGGTCATACAATAATTCTAATTTTAGTTTTTGAGAAACTTTCATACCAATTTTTGTCATGGCTGTACCAGTTTACACTCCTACCAACAATGAATAAAGATTTTCCGTTACCCATTTTCTTTTTTTGTTGTTGTTGTTCCTAAGTTTTATTTATGAATTAATACAAAACACTGCAGAGCAATGAGTCTTAATCCTCGTCCTCGTTCTTCTCTTCATCCTGGTTAATCTGGAAGTAACGCAGCTCATAGCTCTCTTTGCTGTTGGCGACAACACGCAACCAGTCTCGGAGGTTGTTCTTCTTCAAATACTTTTTGGTGAGATATTTCAAATACCTTTTGGAGAAAGGCACCTCGGAAGTGACAGTGATCTTGCTCTTGCTTCGTTCAATGGTCACAACCCCTCCGCCAAGGTTGCCGGCTTTCCCATTCACCTTGATTCTCTCCTGGAGGAACTGCTCAAAAATCCATGATCCCATCTCCTACAGGGTGAGTGCAGTCGAGGGTGAACTTCAAAACTTACTTCTTTTTTTTTTTTTGCCCCCCTTGGCCACAAGCTTTTTCACAGGCGCCATGGAGGCAGAGGAGGCAGAAAGGGAGGAGCTCCTTTACCCAT